>NW_010533956.1:0-9329 GCF_000687285.1 Phaethon lepturus
GGGGTGGTGTTTGTTTCTTTTTTCTTTTTTTTTTTCCTTTTTCCTTTCTTCTTCTTTCTATTGGAAAATATTTAGATTAGATTTACACTTAAGACGGCAACTTTGCGGTGACAGCAAGGTTTTGAGCTTGAAAGAAAACCAAACAGACCAAAATCCATGCAAACAGACTCAGAAATAGTGATTGTAGTATTTTAAAATGTTGTTTTGAAATGTAATTTAACTCCAGTCTGGTCAGATCCACAGGCTGATACTCTAATCCCAAGTGAAGCTTCTCATTGATTTAAGAAGCTTCTGTTGGACTGTTTTCTGGACATAGAAGAAAAAACAGAAAGTGGATAGCTTTTTCTTTTAAGAATTGAAAGCAGCACTCTCTTGAGGTTTTAAGAAGATTTGGAGAACGGGGATTGATTGATCTGCTAACCTCAGAGAAGAAATATGGTGTCAAATATGAAAACCTCATAGAATATTTTACCACTTAGAGATATTAGGGACTATCACCTTTCTGGGCTCACAAACCCGCTCATTGCCTAGTCGCATTTTTTTAGTTGCAAAAAAAAGTAACCCCTGAGTTTTACCATGAGAAGCATAGGATTAGAAATAAAATTCCACCTGCCTCTTTAAAAAACTTACTGAGAAAAAACTTAGACAAGTAAGGGAGCTGCTTCATCATAACCCCTTGAAATGTGCAGAGCCTCAGCTACCTGTAATACTACCTAATAATTACATGCAACGACCTGGGTATCAAACACCTGACCTGACCTTGTTGTCACCTGGTAAATGTCAGCACGTAACAGAATTTCCTTAGAGTGGTCGCAGCGAGTTTCCACCGCGAGCCCAGGTAAGGGAAGAGAAGCAGGGGAAAGAATGTAATTGCGCTTAATGAAGGAAAGGGCTTGCGTGTGGCCTCTCCCACTGAAAACTCTTTGACGGAAGAGACCTGAAACTCAAAAGCTTTTGAAGGGGCTTTTGGAGGGAAAAACACTTCCAGTTGTTAGATTATATACAGGTGAAGCCCTGTATCTAACTCTGCAGATGTGTTCAAGTTGTGGTTTTGCTGGGAAGGGGTGAGTGGGACAGAAAAGAGAAAGATGTCAAAAAAGCAGAGATTTTTCATTCTTCCGTCTTTGCTTCACATAATTATTATCTGAGCTCTAGTATTATATTAACAGTAGGATTTTATGCATATGTCATCTCAAAGGATCCCAAGCAATTTGCCATAGACTTTAAACCTATAGGAAGTGATTTATCCACTGTGGGAACACAGTTCACTTTTGCAGTGAAAAGCAGCAACAGTTTGAGACCATACAGCCAGAGCACCTGATAATTTAGCATTGGACATTTCAGTGTCATGTGGAAATCACAGGGGGGAACTTAGAGAAGAGGGAGGTAATTTCATAACTGAGGAGGAATATGGCAGGTAACACCCTTGCCCCAAGCAGTGAATGAGCCTACAAAAGCTATCAGTTACAACCCCTGCAACCACTAGAAACTCCTTATGTCATTTTCTCCTACTGAACTGTAAAAATCTCTTCTGTAGAATTTATATCTTCCTTAGAGGCTTTTTGTCCTAGTTCTGGCTGGAGTCAAGTCTTCTGTAACTTGTGAGAGTTGTCAAAATCAGAGCCCCAGGTGGTACAGCTGCAGGCCATGTTAAATTGTTAATGCTGAACAATGTTATGATATTTGTATCCTATTATTCACATGCTATTGGAAATTTGTGGATTTTTTTTTTTTTTAAATACACTGTTGAAGATGGAATGAAGTCTCAAGAAAGAGCTTCTGATGCTTACCCTACATTTTGCAGCTCTGGAGAACATTTGGGTATAAACTTGAATTATTGAATGTCCCAAGCAAATGTTCTTTGGTTATTCAGCTCTCCTTGATGGGATTATAATTTGAAAGTCTGCTGTAGCTTTTATCTAGCTCAGAAATACATATCTTGGATGCAATGCAGTGCGTACACTATGGATGCAAGACTGACTTTTCATTTAGCTTTGCATGCATGATTCCTCTTGATTCAGCTGAAGCTGATTGTGCATCTGAGACCGCCACAGCTGAGAACCTCAGCTGTGGTGCCATTGACCACAAAATGCTTCCTTCTCAGTTGGTCTTCAGTTCTGCCTTCCAAGGTGTAAGGGGATCAGTTTATAATTCTGCTTTCGGAGCAACTCATTCTCGCTGGGCTGATAATGCCATGAAGTGTGTTTGAAAAGCTTCCTTTTCTGGTCTTCCTGTTGTGGCAATAAAGAAGATTAGAAATAGGTATCAACGGATATGCCATGTGAGTCTCCCTAAATTAAGCAGAAGAAATGGGCAATCCTATCTCTGAAGCAAAGGACTGATGGAAAAACAAAACTGTTTTATTAGAGTACTGGGTGGTGTCTAATGTCTGATGCCTATACTGGTGAATCTGGGAAAGTGTCAATAATAAGGCAATGCAGAGAGTCAAACTTTGATAGGGATAAAGGTCTGCAGAGGGCAGGGGCACAGAGAGAGGCAATGTGCTTAGATGGAGATGTGCAACAGGACAGCTTGAAACCTGCTTTAGGCTAAGAATGAATGCTTTTTCTACTGATGGAATCGCAGAGTCTGAGGAGAAAGGTGACTGGAAGATACTTTTCCTTTCACATGCATCAGTTGAATTGGCCACTTCGTAATTTATAGCCTCTATTGCAATATCCATTTTTTCCCTCTCCTTTCTAGAAGCCAGGGCCTGCTTTCCAAGAAGTGGTTCAGCACTGGAAAATGTGGATGGTCCAGGTGCTATGCTAATCAGATGGATGTTATTTTGGGGTGGGTGGATAGGTACAAGCTGTGATTCAAAGGAACATGTGTATATGGATGGCAGGAACTGGCTGGCCATGAGTAGTTGCACCTGCATGTCTGGGAGATGAATATGATTGTAAATGCTCCTCTAGTCACATGTAACAAGAGTCCCTGTCTCTCTCCCTTAATAGCCACAGGAGTGCACATCCACAATAAGAGATATCCCATACTTAGAGAAACAGAACCAATAACTTGGAGGGAAAAGAAGGTGCCATTACCTTTATATTACAAATAACAAGCAGAAGATCTGAAAAATGACCACCCTCAGAGAGCTGAATCTCAGGTCCTTCAGTCACAAGATTCTCTTCTTCTCTGAGCTGTATTTATGTTTTGTTACAGACTCTGGTATCTCTGATTTGTCATGAACCCTAGTCTTAACTCTTACCAGATTTTCACCATCTTTCTCCCCCCCCCCACTTTTCCATTCTTTTTCTCTCTAGGGCTATTTCTTTGAAGTAGCCCCAGGGAGGTCCATGTCGGTAGCAGACTTGGAAATCGATTTTAAACATGACTTCCCATTCTTACCTCACATCAGTTTATTTATTTATTCATTTTTGTAGATCTTATTTTTTACAGTTAAGAACTGTGTAAATAGCCTTAATGAGCCTTGAGGGCTCTCATTTGCTTAGAGAGATTAAAACAAGCTGGGAAGTCTCCAAGCACACGGGGCAGAAGATACAAAACATACCTCACCTAGAGCTGGTCAAATAATTCATCCCAAATCCTTTAGCTGATGTAGCAAGACCTTTTGTGCTTTTTTGTTTTTATGGTTGTACTTGGGTATTATTTTTTGTAAGCAAAGTTGGGTCTACAACTTGTTCAAAAGCTGGTCATTTTTGCATATTTGAAATTTATACGCTCTTCTGTGTGACTGATCACCTAAGTCATACCATGTTGCCTTTTTTTCACTGAAAGGTATTTGGCTTATCTTCATATAGCCCATGAATATTCTTAATGATATGGCAAATACTTTTTTTTCAGTGTGAATGATGAAAAATGCCTCTCTCATTAGGGTTTTGAGAAAAATTCACCTACACTGGCATTCATGGTATTTTTTACTGCTTGCACAAAAAGGCTTACAAGTCTTGCCCACCTGAATGCTTACTTGCTAAGGAAAGAGCGGGGCTGTAACTGTCTGGAAAGCAAATTCATGAACGTGGCAGCACACAGAGCACATGTTTTGGAAGCTCTTTTGTTTTGCATGAAACTCATTCCTTTTTCTCAGCCGGTTTGCTGCTCAGTGGACATTGCACACGGATTGTTTCTAATGACATCACAATCTGTTCGTCCATACAGTTGACCCATGGATCAAATGCTTTCTGAGTGTGCGAGGTGGGATTATCTAATATAAAAGCATATAGGGATAACATTCTTGAGCCGCATTTTCCGAATAAGATCTCTGTCTCTCTCTCACAGAGAATGACTCTCTGTTCCACTTCGCCTGTATTATCTTACCTACGCAGCTCCTTGGGAACTGCATGGCTGAGCAAGGATGCTTTGCTGCTCAAACAAAGCCCAGCATTGTCCAAGGGGCAGGCACACAAATCTGGACCTTGCCCCTGGAAGGGAGCAGAGTGACCCTCAACCCGAGCTCCCCCAAAAGCAAAATGCAGCAACAGCTTTTTTGACCTAGGGTTTGTTCATCAGCGCCTCTTGAAAGATGTTAACCTCCAGCCACTGCTAGCACTGTCACATGTGAAAACAGAGGCTGAACAAAAAAGTCAGAGTAGAGCTCCTGTTGGCTGTGTGGAAAAAATGGGAATGAAATTGGTTTGTACATTTTAACTTTTGGAAGACCTCAGCCCATCGGTGCTGGAGCAATTCTTTCTGTGCAGCGCTGTCTGACTATGCTCAGCATAACCCTGAAATCTAACAAATGCTGACCTTGCCCGTAAAAGCAATACATTGTTTTTAAACATTAGTTTCCTATTCCTGACAGATAAGATGAAAAGTTAACAATGCGCTAAGGCTGTAAAATGTTGGCCAGAGTTTAGATTTCACTTCTGTTTAACTTTTTGTCAACAGATTGGCATTCTCCTCCCCATTCAGAACAGTTGGGTTTTGCTTTCAGCACTGAGTAATAGCTCTTAGATGCTCTCTCACGCAGAGATTTGAGTTCAATATTAAAGCATTGATAACACTCTTATTATCAGAAAGACATGGCGTATGGGCTCACAGGGAATCTAAAACAGCTCTTTCAGCGCAATAAAAGAATAGTTCTACATTATGTGACATGAAGTTCCCAGATATATTACTTAACCAGATCACGGCATGTGAGTAGATTCAGACCCATGCAGGCCTGCTAAGTCTTTCTGAAATTACTTCCTTTCAAGAAAACAGTGCCCCAGTGCAAGATATCTTTGCTAACACACTGGGTGTAAATTACTGCTCCTGCAAGTTAAACAGCACAGCCAATACTCCCTGGGAGAGGCCGTGTTGGTTCAGCACGGTGACAGAATCATGCCGCTGGGACTTAAAGAGTTAACGATGTTAGCTGGGGGCTATGTTTCAGTCGCTGTACTTTGTGCTGTGCTGGAGTTAAATGCTGTCGAAACTAAGTTAAGGGCAGTGCTGAATATCAGTATATCCACTGAGCCAAGGAGATCCATTTATTTTTAATTGAATTAAATTGCTCACAAAATGGAAGTAGCATACTTTCATTAATATTTAATTACTTACAGTGTTAAACAATGATCACAAAGAAAACTTTGCTGGTGTCTTTTCCATCTCTGCATTTTTCTATTACTTTTTTGCATGAGATGGTCCTGTTGGCCTTCCAGTGATGTGAATGTTAAAGGCTACTAAGACTGAGTGCTACTGGTGTTTTCGGCATGCTGGGGAACAAACTTGAGCCTTGGTGCTGAAGCTGCTGTGGACCTACAACTGAGGAAGGGAGAGTGAGAGATTTGCAGCCAGACCAGAGAGCATGGCTCTTTCTTCACAAAAAATGGGGCTCACCTTAACGCTAGCCTGAAAGTCATCCATAGAAACATCAGTGGCTCAGCTGGAGCAGGCAAATGCTGACATGGCTACTGCCATTACTCCTTACTATTTCAGTAAGCTTTCTGGTTGGTGGGAGTAGAAGAAGACAATGTGGGATTTTTCTTTCAATTCAAAACCAAAATTTAAGCACAGTTTTGAAATCTGTAAAATTAAAATCAGGCTCTGCTTGCATAGAGAAACTGAGTTGCTGAGCGAGTCAGTTATGCCTAAAATGGGTTTTGCAACTCTAATCTTGTACCATGAATGTGGCACAAAAATTTTCCTCAGTGGGGTGCACTAAATGTGTATATATATCTTTCCACCTACTTGTATTAAGCCCAGCCTAGTACTTACACAAGAAGCTGGGGTATTGTGGTCACGGCAGAAATCACCAATCATACTGGATGGTGTAGACCTGGCCAAATTAGGAAACTCCTCCATATGTTTCCTCTCTTACACAGAAAGCAAATAAGAAAAAATACTATAGGCATTGAAGATTCACAACATTTATTTTTCTGTATAATGTTCTGTTTAACATAATCCAGTTCAGACAGAAATTAATCTGGTCCCACAGCCCAAGAGACTAAAGCTTCAGAGGTATGACTAGTCTAGTTGCTTGTAGTAGAGCTGGGCTGTTTTATCTAAGTTTGGCTTTTGGCAGTTTGGATAGATTGAACTAAAGCCTTGACTTCTGAAATTAAGTATGTATTTTATATGCTACTTTCAGTCAAGACCAACCTCTCTATATTTCACAGCATATCCTTATATCATTCATAGAAAAGACAATGCTATTAAACCAGAGCGATTAACTATAGAAAGCGACTTCTAGTGAAGGTGGTATGCTATTTTCTCTTCAAACGCTGCCTGTAGCTTGAATGTTGCTAAAGAAGTTGCTCATCTCTTGATTGCTGTGCTGACTATGTCTGCTTAATTCAGAAAGCACTTATTACAGTAGGAAATGCCAGACCTTCTGTTTCAATACCACACTCGGACTGTGAATGTGGGCAGCACATGTCTTTTGTTAAGGCTTAGGTCCATCTTCATTCAGACCCCCTTTCCAGGTAGCTCCGGGTGCTCAAATCTTTCTAAAGTGTAAGCTTTCCCTGTCTTGGAGGAACAAAATGGTAATTCTTTGGGGCTCCCCTTGGAAAATGAAGAAATCATCAAGAGAAGGAAAATGTCAATAAGACACTTCAAGCCACACATTTCCAGGCGATCATGCTACTTTTAGTGTGTTAAAGTCAGTTGGCCTTTGGACAAATGCCTCGTCATAACACCACCCGAGGTGTGTGATAATCGCCAAGAAATGCTCTACCTGTCATGTCTTATTGCTTAAATATTTATGCTTATGACATTTGATTCTTACACTCTATATGTCATCAGAATGTTTCACTCACAGTAGATATGTCATCACCCACCAGGAACAGCTGACACTAAGGATTAGAACACTTTCAAATTAAAAATCCCTAAACAAAGAAATGACATGCTAGTAATTGTCTAGGGTAGTATAAATCAAATATATGATGATATGAACTAATAGATTTATTACGTTAAGCTGACCCAGCCATTTAATTTGATGATTCCTGTGCCTTGCTTAACTCTGTGTGGAAAGCAGAGAAAGAATAGGACTTGTATTAATGCTACTTCTTATTTTGATGAAGGTCATGGTGTATTTCCTCTCAGTACCGCCCTGTGGAGTCAATAAGGAAGAGTAAGTGTTCTGTGGCAGAAATTGCTGGAGAGAACCAAGTGTGCAAAATGAAATCCTCCTGCCAAGTAATTCCTGTCTTGAAGGATCATTTAAAAATGTTCCCAATGCTTCCAGTACAACATTGGGTGACACTCAACAAGACATCAGCTTCTAACAGACAACAGATTTCCAGCTACTTCATACAGGGCAAAACCAAACTTCTTGGGTAGATGAGTTGGTGCTCCAGCCCCTAGCCCAACCTTTCCCTGCTGTGGGCCAGGCAGAGGAGATGCCCACGCTCCCAGCCTCCAACTGTGCTCCAGGCAGCAATCCTGCCTCCAGGTGATGTCTAGAAACCCTGGGCTGGGCAGAGATGCATCAGAGGTGCTCAGCTTTTGGCACCAGTCTAGCAGCTGCTCTTGGTCTCTGCTGAGGCAACCATGGTGGGATGGGCACAACCATTCCACAAATTACGTATGGATCCATAGGCTGCCAGCTGGATCACCCTAGTGCCAGATGTTTTTAATTGGATTAGAAAGCTGTAATGCTGATATTTTCTACTACGCCACTGTATGCGAATGCTGTTGCCCTTCACTGGGTAGAGCCAAAGCTGGTCAGTTATGTGTTTGAAGGCAGGGCTACTGCTGGCATCAGGAGACTTTTTAGACCAAGCATCCAAGAAAAGTAAGATCTCACCTCTCTCATTAGTGTCACCAGGGTGTGCACTGTAATCACAACAACTAATTCCCTGGTTGTACCCAGACATATTTGTTTAGGGTCTTTTTCTCTCTACCACCCATCAGTATTGAGTCTAAATAATGACACCAGACACAAGCGGGACAAAAGTGTAAGCTCATGCTACATGTGCAAACACACAAATTGAAACACATACTTGAATGAGGTGGAGTGAAGACATATAATTTCCACCTTAACTGTACTCCCCTCACATTTCTAGTCTAGTTAAAAATTATTAATCAAAACATGAATTGCTAGTAAAAGATAAAAACAAATAGGTCTAATATTTTGCCACTTGAAGAATGTTACCAGTTAATGGCTATAGACCCATTTATAGCATTCTTCAAGCAAAATTCCCTTCTCAGGGCTGTGTGGTAGAACTTGGCCTGAGACAGTGTGCTCTGACTATGTATGTATAATGCCCTTTGATATTAATGGGGAAATCCAGAACATTGCATTTGCTGTATGGCCCTAAGTGAAGGATTCTTCCTGTTGTGTCAGAGTAGCATGTATCAGCGCTTTCACTCATGGATTCTGTACATCTCCCCCAAACCAGCCCAAATAAAGCAAGCACCATGTGATCTGTCCTGGCACTGGCTCAGCGGGGTGGCATTGAACAGCTATATATATCTGGCACAATGTGGCTTACACACTGCGTGTGGATTTGAACGTGCTAGACGGCTCACCCAGAGTGGCCCTGCACACCCACAAAAGACGGTCAGTTGTCCACAGCCACTAGCAGTAGCATGTGCAATTGCCTTCCATATCTCCCGCTGCGCACGTGTCACTCCCGCTTATAAAGTTATCAAATGTTATGCCCTTCTCTTTAATAAAGGGGTTATCTGAGGGGAGGGAGGGGACGTTGTTTTGGCTGGAATTTCACAAGGCACAGGTGGTACAACCAGCTGCAAGATCTTTAGTTCTTGTTGGCTGTACACCAGCTCTTGGTCTTTTCATAGTTCTTTCACTGGTAGTGAAGGAGGAGGAGTGGCAGGAAGGGACAGTGGGCCCTTGATGATGTTGTTCAGCATCAGCAGCTGTCTCAGGTTGGCATTAGGCTCTGGAACAGTTCCTCAGGAGGTGTTTATGCTGAACC
>NW_010533956.1:9360-17554 GCF_000687285.1 Phaethon lepturus
CTGAACCGTTCCCTGGTGACACTGGACGCAATAGCAGAAATGGTAATACAGTGAAATGTTTATTGAAAAAAATCCATGCAAAAGTCTGCCCCATCTCTGAAATCCCCTGTGCAAACCAATCTTTTACTTTGTAAGCTGCCTGGGGTTGTACAACAAACGAACAAAAGATACCTCACCATAGAAAAGGATAGATTCTTCCACCATTGCTTCCCCTGAGCGCCACAGTATAAACTGTCGAAATGGACACAGCACCCAAGCCTTTAATTAACCAATTACTTCTGAGGCTGCTGTGAGTGGAAATGACTTGAGATAAGGAGCCAGATCTCGGGCTTACACGAGACGGTGTGTTCCTGAGAGAAAAAAGGCAAAACCCAAATAACATCAGGATGTGGAATTAGAAGGAAAACTTTTACAAGCAGGGAAAACAGTTTGGGGAGAAAAAAAGTTGGGGGGAGAACTAGGAGAAAGCTGGCAGTTGCTTCTGCAGAAAGCTGGAGGTGTCCTCAGTGGTACAAGAATTTTACGGGGAGATAGACTAAAAACTTGAATGTGAACAAAACTGGGACTATTTTTTTCAGGCTGCTATATTCTGCCCTACTTCATCCCTCAAATGCCTGTGGAGATCACAGGAGCTTGACTTTGACAGCAGAATATCCTGAGAAGTTGTTTGTTTTGGTAGCCCTGTTTGATTTCTCGCTCTGTGAGTGTGTGCATGACTATGCTCTCAGAGGGCTCCTTGGAAAAGTTCCTCTGAACTTCCGTAACACTTTTTTGACCATAGAAGTATGGATTGTAAGGGACCTCTGGAGGTCATCTAGTTCAACCTCCTGCTCAGTGCACAGCTATTACTAGATAGGTAATGTCAACTCTGGTTTTTTTCCTCAATGAGTCTTGAAATCCTCCACGGACAGAGATATCGGCTCTCGGGTAATCTGTTCCTGCGCTACTCCCCTAGTGAGTAAGTTTTGTCTAATGTCTATTATGAATCTCCTGAGCCACAGCTCACAGTTCTTGTTCCTTGTTTTACTGCTTGCCACTACGAAGAAGAGCAGCTCCATTGTCTTTGTGACTGCCTTTCAAATACTGACTAGAGACCTTCCTCTCAGCCTCTTCTTCGCCTTCTTAAATAAGCCTAGTTGCTTCAGTCTTGCCTCAACATGCATGTGATTTAGCCCTAGTGATCTTGGTAGCCTTCTGCTGGGACCTGGGACCGCTCCAGTTTCTCAACATCCTCTTTGACTCGCAGGGTTTCAAAACCAGGGGTGGTATTGCAGATGGAGCTCTGTAGAGGGGAATGAAAACTTCCCTTGGTCTGCTGGTTGTGCTCCTCTATATAGCCTGGTACGGGCTTTGCTTTACTCTCCCTTGGAAAGGTCTAGCTCCTAACTGGACAATGCTTTGGTGATATGTGGCCTTCTTGTCATGGCCACACTGGAGGAGACCACCAGCTGTGAGACACAGACTAACAAAGAACAGATTTGGGGAAGGCAGTTTAGAATATCTCAGTCTGATTTTCTGAAGTGAGGGAGGTGCTTGATTAAGTTGTACCGCGAGCAAGCAAAATGTGAGCGTCTGCTAACAAAGTGAAATATGCCTAAGTCATCTAGACACTTCAGAAAATGTTGCCCCCAGGTTTGTCTCAGTCAGCTTTCTTTTTTCTCCTCTCACGTGCACAGTGTATTATAGAAAGCAGTATAAGAGCATTTATTCAAATCCAGCAAAGATCAAGCTGCTCTTTCTCTACTAAACCAGGTTTAGATTTGTACCCTGCAAACTAATACAAAAAGCTTTGCCTCTCCACACAAAAAAAGCCCATCTCTGGGAGCATTTAATATACAGAATGTGTGAATAAAAAGAGGGAATGTAACATTTGTGAGATCCAGAAGCTTGTGACAGCCACTCGGAGAACGAAACACATGTATTATGACAAAATCACAAACTGCTGGCTTGGCAGATTCCCTGGGAACAGGCGGGGAAGGTGATAGCTGCTCGAAAGTCAGAGAAAGGATCAATATTGAATATATCAAAACAAATATGTGATAGGTTCTGAGAATGGTATAAAAATTAAATACCAGGGAATTTGAGGCATGAGAATATCCAATTACTGGGCTAATGCTACAGTCACAGTCATACTGAGAAAAGGGGGAGGGCAGAATGAAATTACTCATAGCCGGTAGTAGTCTTCCTGTTTACACAGACAGCCTGTTTCAATATACTTAGCGCAGGAAGATATTTACTACTGCTTGTGTTGTATGGATGGAGAAGTTGAGGTGCGGACCACAGGTCTCTTATTCCTCCTGGTCCTTCACTGGAGCTCACTGCCTGTCCCGCTTTCCCTCTGCTATCCATGCCTCTCCCAGCATTTCACTTGTGCTTGCTTCAAGCCTGGGTTCAGGTTGTTGTTGGTGATGCAGTGCCCAGCAAAGGAAATGGCCACTTAGTCGTAGAGGGACGGGCTGCTTTGTGGAGAGAATATTCAAACCTAACACAATACAAGAGGAGTAAGGCCTCTGATACTGGTGGAATGATACTGATTGGGATTTTCCTACTTAGCAGCACTTTCCATTTAGGAAACCCCTCTTTACTGTACTTTTTTCTCCCAAATCTGCCTGCTTGCATTAATTTTATGCATTCTGAGGTATTTTCCTTGTCTTCTAAATTTTGTTTCGCTTTCACTTTAAATTAAAGCACTGAGATGGAAGGAGTCATTACCACAAGCTTAGTGGTCTATGAGCTTTGTGCTGGCTATCCACATGGAGGGAATTTCACCCTAGAAAGTTTTCCACTGGAGACAGGCTAAGCTTCCAGGGACGAATTTCCTGGAAACAGCCCCTTCTTTCCTCGTTCTGAAGTCGGTTCAGGACACTGAAGACAATACCTGTGGCAGTATTTGTTAGCTTTTCTTATTGTCTCATAACTGTGTTCAGTCAGCTAGCTGACATATAACCATAGATAAAGAGAGCACTGCTGTTCCAGGGAGTCTCACATTGCAACCCCATACCTACATCTCCTGGGACTTTTTAATGCTGTGACTTATTTACATGAGAAATGTGTGATCATAAAACTGAGATTTTAGAAAATATGTAATATCTGTAATATAGAAATTAATTGCATATCTTTCCAAACTTTATTCACTGACATTTTTCTTCTTCTTCATTTTTTGTCTCAGAAACAAGACATGCTGAGTGGTATATGTTGATTTATGTTCCTTTAATACAAGAAATATCAGCCGGCCTGGCAGAATGTATGGATTTTCTTTTATCCTTAACTGAGCACATAATATGTTAGCAAAATGAACATATACCATCCCCAGCCTACTGAATTCCTGTCATATTTTTCAAATAACTTTACCTCGCTCTTTCCGTAGTTCATTGAAATAACATCTTGCCTTAGCCTTATTTTTTTTGTAAGGCTATCCATGCTATCATATTACTGCAAATTCTATAGATAAAGATGAGGAGAAAGTGAAGGAATTGAGGGAATGGATGCAAGAGTAATGTTTATGAAGCACACTGAGATAGCTTTTGATGGAAGATGCTGCAAAAGTGCAAACCTCTGTTATTATTGTTATTATTACTTTATTATAGGTGGTTACCACACAGATCTATGACTGGATGAATTAAATTCAAATAAAAGCAAGGACTGATTTCAGCTATTCCTTACTTAATCCTATAAACAGTCAATTGATATCTTAATATATATTGCTGCTGCTCCTGACCAGGAAGTCATGGGAGGAGATAAGGTATTATTGGTTTTATCTGCTGTGTGTTTTACATAGAGGACAAATCCAGTTTCTCTTTTGTGTGGAAAAATCTTCACATTTAGCTGGGGTCCTGTGATCTGAAAGCTTGAATTTTGTATTGGAATGCATCAATATACAGAAATTTTGGGCTCAGGTATAGAATAGATACACATATGTATGTATCTTAACTCTTAAGTGGGCAGGGAATTGCCCTTTGTTTTCAAGTGGAATCAGAAAATCCATACATTCTACTTCAGTATTTTTCCAGTTGGGGAAAACAGTGTGTGACTAATATGGACCTTGTTTTTTATGCTAAAGTGGTGTATGGGGTAGCTCTGATTGCTGCAGATCTTGGAGGCAGGTGCATGAGCAATGCCTTATAAAATTAACCTGCTGCTACTATAAGCAGACTGAAACCTCACTTGATATAAATTGATATGACACTAGTAATGTCATAGTCTCTTCTGCTGACCTTAGTCTCTCAGTCCAGAGCACCAAAAATATCACAAGCCACACCCCAACACCTCCAACAGTAGTGAGGTAAACCCCACAACTGACAGCACTGCAAGTCACATCAGCTGAGGATCTGATTTAAAAGTACTAAAAGACCTGTGGATATCTACTAAGTGATATGAACATTTTCTCTAATTTGTCTTTCTCCAAGCAGCTGGAGTGGGGTATCACCACTTTTTATCTTCCCTAATTTAGAGCTGGTAACAACCGTTCACCCAGTAAAGACTCCCCATTTCTTTACTTGCAGAAGACCCTCTAGGTTTGCACACATCCAGAAGTGCACTGCTCCTTGATGCAACCCGTTGACCTTAGGCCTATTTCTCTGCTTACCTTTAAAATATACAGTTGCACTACACCGGGGTAAATCTGCTTTTAGTCTGGATTTACATGCCTGTGCCTCGCAGGGATGGAGGGCTACATCCTCAGAGGAAAGCTGCCAAAAGCATCTCAGTACAGCCTTCTGCAGTTAATAAAACCAAGCGGTTGTTAAGTAGTAAAAGACTCAATCATTAAGGGGAAAGCAATGCTTTAGCATTGTTTTTTTAAGTTTGAAAAGGACTTTTAGTTAATTAAAAGTGATGCAAAACCCAAATAAAACAGAAAAAGTCTTGTTGATTTAGTGAGTGTTCCTCGCCCACGCAGCCCCAACTCTCTATCCACGGAGGAGAGCAGCTTCTTGCGCTCAACCTGCTGAGCTCTCTGCCCAACAGCTTGGAAAGCTGGGCCATGGTGCCTGCTGAACCTCCTTATCCTCCTCTTCTTCCTCTTCCTCCTGTAACCCCCCGAGCCTGAGCCCTGCTGAGGCCAGTAAGGACTGGCAGGAGAAGGCATCCCTCCTTCTGCTCTTAAGCAGAGGATATTTGGGACTGCAGCCCCAAAGTCCTGTGCTCTCTTGTGCCCATTGTGGGATAGTGCAGGTTTTGGGAGTGTTGAAGGGGGAGGTTTGGTCCCTTCTTCATAGTTCAGCCACTGGAGTTTATGCGATCCTGCCTGAAAAGTTGGTCCCAAAGGCTGGGGGGAGAAGGCCAGTGTTTACTTTGCTTTGCAGGTGTCACTCCAGGTGGGTCAATAAATTTCATGTTTGCTTTGCAGAATTGCTGCTGAATGGACCTTTATTGGCATGTTAAGGCCTTTACAATGCAGAACCAAAGCTTGGGATGGAGGTCAGTACATGTACCCCTGAATACCATATGCCTGGCCATGAGTAAGTTGTACCAGACCAGAATGCTGCCCTTTTCTCTCCCTGAGCCCTCTATGCATCGTTTATATTTTGGGTTGTATAAAAATATCCATACACTAACTTCCTTTCACATCCCTTTCAAAACAAAACCTTTTGAATCAAACCATTGCAACAACAAAATCCCAACCAGGAGCAACAGAAAGGAAAAAAAACCCCATCACTTCCACCTCCAAACCGTTATCTTTTGCCATGATATAAAAACCAGCAGCTTCACTTGATTTCATTTTTGGTAATAACAACAACAGAAATTTGCATCTGGGCTGACAATGTGTATAGTGAGTGTTAGCCCAGTGTGATTTGAAATTGGCAAGTTATATCAACCCTCTGGAAAACCAGGATTTACAAGGGAAACGCTGACAAACACTAACTACAGTGGCACTTGGTCTATACTATATAACACATAAAACAGTGAAATGGAACATAAGTCTCTCCTAATTATTGAAAATATTTTGGGACTGCCTTGTGCTAAAACACTCATTTTCATCTTGCGTTTCAGATAATTTTTTACGCCCTCAAAGCAAATTTTGTTCTAAGCCACCTATCTTTAAAAAAATGCAGCTAATCACAGTCAAAAAAGCAGCATACTGCATGTGATTTTTGGAATACTATGTATAATAGGAAGAATTTCAAGGCTGTGTGGACTTGCATGACACCATATTATTGCATGAGCAAAAAAACAGTACTGAATGGTAATAACCATTTGTCAAAGGCAGCACGGAGGATTATATTATAACTCTTTGTTTGTGTGTGTGTGTTTGTGTGTATCCTATATAAAGCAATCAGACACCTTCCAATTTCCAAACACCTGATAATTTTAAAGTTTATTTTATCACAGCCAAGATTATATTTTCTTTCAGCTTCATAGTGACCCTAGGAGGAAGAGGAATAATGGATTGGGAACCTATTATAGCTATTCTGTGTTAAACAGCCAAGTAAAGGGCAAATATAGTTCTGTAGTGGAATCAATCACTGAACCCATCAGTGAGAATGACCCTCCTGGCCCCCACCTTCTTCCCTGCGCCTAAGAATTTGCCATATTCAATCTTTAGGCTCTGAACCCAAATGCCCTTTGAAAGTGAATTTATGATCACTTCATCACACTGTCTATTAGCTCACTTTCTAACAAATAGGATTGAGAAATATATGGCAGGAACTGCAACGGCACATTTCCAACTAATGGTTAAAATGTCAGGGCAATAATGTACAAGTGTGTCTGCCCTCAAACACAAAATCAAACGCAGCTTTACAAGGGCTGTCGCCATTCCACTTTAGTTAAAGACTTGCAAGCTTCCTTCTTCCCTTTGCAGGGCTGCAGTTTGGAAGCTGCTGCATCTCATCAGGGCTCGGTTTGCCAGTGCTGTACTGTACTTCATTAGGCAGCTCTATTTAATGGTTTCAACAAAAGCCATCATTTTAGCCCAACTGCCTTGACTAAATTAAAATTTCCAATCTCTGTTTTAGTGTTCTGCAACTGATGTATACATAAGCAAAACTGGTCAACATCTGCCAGGGGGTTGGCCAAAAGTTCTGTAAAGATGTACTTCACATTTCTGAAGCATGTGCAAAGTAACAACGTACTTATCCTCCTGAGGGCTCTCATGATTTTACTTCACCATTTGTTCAGACACACTTTAGCAGCATATAAGCCATACAGTTGATTCTCCCCTTGGTTGCAGTTTTATCTGTAGTGTCATTTTGAGTAATTGGGGTATGGTAGCTGATCAACTTTCAGGTTTCTCATTGGCAGAAAGGGACTGTATTGGCACCAAGAAAGAATATGATGGGTCCTCTCGGTGCCTGAGCAAGTGTCCCTCTTTTGCACTTGGCTACCCAAGGCCATTAGAAAATAAGCTTAATAAAGCAACTCAGTGTATACATCTTAACTATTCCCAGCCAAGGGGACGCAGCTATAGAAGAAATATTTTAAACCAATATGAAAGATGGTAAATGTACATATTTAGTCAGTGATCTGTGAAAGTTTTTGAATTAGTTTTTAAAGCTTTGTTAAGACCAGAACGCACAGATGTTGAAAACAAGTTCAGATGTAGCGACAGATGGTATTTGATTATGAAGCAGACTGTTCATATAATACAAAGATGCTGCTTCTGCCATACACAAGTAACTGCAGAGAGTGCAGTAGAAATTTTGGAAGGCAGAGCAGTTCAAGAGGTTCTTTGTGCAGCAATAACTTTCACGTTTTTCCAGCAGTGCTAGAATTGGGATAATTTTCTTTCTTTTACAGTCACCACCCTTACTTCCCCCCCTCATTCCCACTCCCCCTCCATTTTCTCCCCTTGTGGTATAGCTATCTTGCACTTTTTTGATCCTCTTTTCGGGTCATTTGAAATCAGATTAAAGATAAACACACTTCATTTATATTTATGGAAGAACAAAGTTCCTCAAGGTTAATAATAAAAATAACCATTATTATATATTACTGGTATTACCTATTAAAAAAAAAAAAAGAGTACCATATTTTGGACAAATCCTCAGTTTTGCAAGCTATGTAACACTATATCCAGAATCACAGGGCAGTTGTACAGGTCTTTTACTGGGGTCGACATACGTGCCTATTTGCTGGGGCTGCTGCTGTGTTTACCTTGTCACAGCCACAGTCACCCCACTTCCACTTCCCTCCTCCAAAGAGGCATGAGAACAGTGCTGAAATTGGAAATACCAAGAGGGAGCCACCTGAAGGG
>NW_010533957.1:0-14200 GCF_000687285.1 Phaethon lepturus
TGCTGCCATTTAGTGATGAAAGCATTCCATTTAATTTTCTTGTGAGACTAGATGTTTTGACTCGCATTCCCACTCTGTCTTATTTTTGTGTAGGTAGTTAGTATACAGAAGTATACAAACAAAGTGTGTAAAACTGAAAGAACCACCCTTAAAATCATTTAAGGATTAATTGAGATGTTCATAGCTTTATGGCTTTCGCAGTTTAACCTACGCTGCTGTTCTGATTTGATACGTTTTTACAGATTGAACATCTGTGTTCTGTGGCTAATTTTGTGTGTGTGTTTCTACCCTTTTAACCTGCACTAACCTTTTTGTGTGAAAAGAACAAGATAAACGTTGCAGATTGCCTAATAGTCTGCTAAAAGACCTTCTTAAACTGTCAGCAGTGCACACGCATCAGGGAGAGCTGAAATGTTAAACTGCTGCAAGGGATTTGGCAAAAACCGAAGCCATTTTCTGGCTAAGACTTTTTTTAACCTCAGGTTAAATAAAATAGGCCAGAGGTGGGCCTATCTTTTCTTGTTTGGGGCTAATTTTCTGTGGATTTTAGTCATTTGCCTGTTTTTCAGTTTTTCTGTGACAGTGGTGTCACTGAGCTGGTGAGGAGTGTGGAGGGGACAGATGCCACGCTCCTGAGCAAACAAGACACACTTAAAATCTCAATGTGCTGATTTGATACGACACTTTTAGCATTAGAGGGAATATAGCAAGATCTTGTCAACAACTCTGTTGTGGGATAGATTTTCAGTCGCAAACTTTTTTTTTTGTGTGGTTTTGTTGTTCTTTCTAAGAAGCTACCTCCAGTGACCTTAAATGACCCTTGTCAGGAGAAGGGGTACCATTTTCAGTAAACTCACAGTTACAGCAGCAAAGACTAGGTAGTCTGAAGCCAGTTCATGTCTCTGCTATTCTCAGTTGGAGAGCAAAAATATTTGGTAAAGCGAATACGTCTTCAGAGTCGAAATGAGATTTTTAGATCTGAATTAATCTTTGCTACAGATAAGAGAGGATTGGCTTTTGATCTTCCTAAGGGAGCTCTTTAGAAGTAGAGAGCTTTGAATTCTGATGTGTGACTGACAGTGTAGAAGAGGCATGATAAAGCTTATGGTCTAGAGAAACCTAGTTGTCTGAAAGGTCAGTTGGATTGAATGTGGGAATAAACATTTTTCTGCTAATGCATTTTTAAAACATAAAGGATGTCAGCACGCAGTGATGGAGAAATGGATTATAGAGGTCTCGAGTTGACTCATGAGTCATTATCTGATGGCTCTTTCGAAGACACAGAGGCAGGAAAAAGAAACGATGCTACTTGCCATCTTCTAAAATTCAGAAGATGAGATGATGCCAGGGAAATGGCATAAACACTGATTGCGGCAAAATGTTTTTCCATCTCTTTCCTTTAGATAATTGGAAACGTTGCCTGAGAAGTTTTGGCACATTTGTTGTCAGAGATGTCGTTGAGATGATGAGTTGACAGGTGCTGTATGACAGGGTGCTAGCAGGTGAACAGCAACACCTAGGCTGGACTATTTGAGATGGGAAGTTTCATGTGGTATCTAGGACAGTGATTCTCTATCTCCCCAACATCCACAAGTTTCTTAGGATGTCAGATAATCCAGTCTGTCATATTTGCCGTCAGGAGGCTTTTATGTCACTTCTGCATCTACATTTGTTTCAACATATACTTAAGGTGAAACAAATGCTCTGTTTTTAAGGAGTTTTCATTGTAAAACTTTGGCATGAAATGTTTAGCGAGCATTAGAAACTGATCCCAATGTAAAGTATTCCTGGGAATGAGAGCAAATTGTGTCGGTTTCCACCTGGAGCACTCGGAGTTGAGAGGTTAAGCAAGTTGGCCAGTGTGGTGGCTGTGTGAAAGAGGGAATGAAATAAGGAAAGGAAGGAATGGACCCCCAATTCCTTGTCAAAACCTTGCATGTGAAACAGAGCATGATTTCTTTCTTTTGCAGATAATAGTTTATTGCCTGTATCACTTTTTGTCTGTATCACATGCATTCCTATACTTCTCCTGGTTGTATTATTCCAACTATCTATCATAGTGTAGGCTGAAGAAAAATATTTTCCTTCTCTTATCTGTGCTCTCAAATGCAGCGTTGTTGTGCAGCTTCTTGCTTTGGCTATTTTTAAAGCCTGATACCTTGTTCTTTTTGCAGGCTTCATGACTACCCAGCTGTACACGAAGAGACTGTGTTTCTTTGTGATGCTGCTGCTGATCCCTGACAGATTGTGTACATGTTTGTGGCCAAGTTTAGCTGAGCAAAAACCTGGCCTACTTTCTAAAGACTTTTTCTTTTTCAGGCTGTAATAAATATGGCAAATTTGGAAGCGGAGAGGATTGTTCAAGATGCCTTATTTGCATGACAATTTTTCCAGTGCATTCACAGATCGTTAGTGCTTCTTTAACAGCCCTGGAGTGTACTGCGTGTCTTTGGTACTGTATCTGAGTATACTTCTTCAACCTCATCCACTGCTTTGTGAGAATGTGTGTCGTAAGGGAACTGTGAAGGCTTTCCGCATTCTTCTGGTGTTGAAAGCTTTCTAGCTTCATCTCTGATAGATACTCTTATTGCCTTTTCCTGTAATGTCTAATCGCACGTTTCAATACTAACTGTGCAGTCCTGCTCTTATAAGGAAATAGGACAGACCTACTTTTTGTTCTTAAATGGTGCTGAAAGGCCTGTAAAGGTTCTTCACACATTTTTAGGAGAATTTGAGAATTTTCAGGTACGGCCCATTTTAAAAAACTTTTTACTAGAAAAAGAGGTGCTTTCATCTTTGTGATGTGTATCTAATGTACCTTGTAAGAAAGATGTGATCTACTCAGAAGTAGCATACAGCTTTTATAAGCTTTGATTGCATTATGGATTTGATGCTGATTATTAGTATGGATTCTCAAGCTGCATTGTAACTTTTTGGCACATAAGTTACTCTTTTTTTCAGGGTTGAGTATTAATTGAGTATTAACCCTTCATTTTGGATTTTTCTTCTGTAATGATTTCTTTTGCTGCTTGAATTCAATGTTTTAATGTCAGCTTACATTAGATGAATTATGTCAAACTATGCAGTAAACTAAAATAGTACCACATCACAAAAAATTACTTAGTTGAGATTTGATCGCAGTTTGACCTCGACTCACTTGTAAACGGACAGGTTGTATTGGCAATGTTATAAGTGACTGTAGCTGTCAGTGTGTAAAACATGCTAGAGGGAATAGCTGGCAGTGTCCTAAGTTTATGGTTGCCATCTGGTAGCTACTGTTGTTTCTCCCTACAGCTTCATCCTGTGCCCCGCATCACCACAACAGCAGATCCAGCTCCTTGCGACATGCTCTCCTGCTACAATACAAAGTCGCAAGAGCATGCCACTGGGCCTCAAAATTATTTGGGATTCAGTTAAATTAATAAGTGTTCTAACATTTGCACTTGACAACAATACTGTTTTCTGTGCTCAGGTATAAGAATTGGTGTGTGTTAGAAATCAGTTGTGTTCCCACACTTTTTAGATCTTGTATTGCGTGCTGCCTTAACTGTGTGTATGGCTTAGTACAACTTTTACTTTTATTAAAATACATCTCAAAAAGATGAAATGCACCAATAAGGTCCACCTTAAAACTGTCACTATTTCTGCCTTGAGATTTGTTGAGAGGTTGGATAATAGGATGGTTGGAGTAGCAGACGGGAACTTTTCATGGCTGGCATCGGTGTGCTGGCTGGGCGTCCTGACGGTTTGTAGTAGGAAGGAGCGTGACCTTCGAGCAGTACGAGCTCTCAGGACGGTGTCTGACAGGCGTGTGAAAGATGCTGACGGGTATGGAGCGCAGCGCGCCCGGCTGCTGCTGGCTCGGGAGCTGTCTGAGCTGCTGCTGCTGCAACAGAGCGTGTATTGCGCAGCTCGCTAAGTCTGTCTGATTTAACGCAGACAACGTGTTTCTGTAATCTGGCTGTATAAATAATAAGAGTGCATATATATGCTTATAAAGAATTAAAAAAAATAAGCCTCACTTACTGGTGTTTTGAGAAAACCAGTATTTTCAAATGAAGAAAAAACACCAAAATATTTGTTGTATACCAGTTGTCAGACCGTTGCCTCTTGGTTTTGATTTCCCTTTCCTTGAAGTGTGAGCTGGTTTTATTAAAGAGGGTTTTTTTGTGGAATTTTTTTTGAGAAAAGTTAGAGAACCTTGGTGTGTAAACAGTGTGTTAGGCCATATTTTTGATAGTTCTGATCTTACTGCTGTGTTCTTAATTTGTGGAAGCTTGGATAGCCTTGGTGTCTCTGCTCCACCATGCCCTGACATGCAATGTGCTGGTTTTCATTGGCAGATCAGCTGATATAAAAGTATCTTCATTAAATGGCTGTATTGCAAAGTCCTGTTTTCCTCTTCGTTTTTACAATTTGTGGATGACTTTCTGGTATTCTTAACATATGTGCTGTTCACCTTTGTGTAATGCCTGGTGTTTGGTGCCTTTGTTAATAACAAGACCCTTTAATAACAGGGATGTTTCTTATTATGATTCAGTGAGTTTTCATCTTTGGTATTTCTTTAGTGTGTCGCTACTGCAGAGCAGTCCAGAACTTTGGCTTTTTTTCAGCTCATTATTTCTTACAGGAAAGAGGAGTGACTGTTGTCTTGTTGTCTAGTGTACTGTTGACTTGAAATCTGTACAAAATACAGCTTTGAATCAAGAACTACCTTGAATAGACTGCCTACTTGGCAATATGGGATGGATCTGTCCCTTAACTACTCTTAATTTGCATGAAGCATTGCTTAGTTCAGAAAGAACTAGTAGAACGTGAACTGTAGTCCCCTTCTCAAAACTCAAAGGGATTTAAATATTGATTACTCGTATTCTTGTTGTGAGCTCATCAGTGTGCATCTACTTTATTTGTAAATGTGTTAAAAAAAAAACAAAACAAACAAGTCTTGCCCTTGCTGGATCTGTCATGGATATCGTATATTCTTAACTTCTGAAAACAACGGCCTCTCAGGCTGTGTGGAGACTTACACAGGATTTCGCAAGTGATCGCAGGCTATGCAGAAAAGAACTCGGCTTGGGAAAGTGTTGGTCCTGTGCGGGAAGTCCCTTGTGTGACAGTATTCAGTATCTTCAGCTGCAGTTCCAGAAGGAAGGTATAGTTCTCTTATTTCATTAAATAAAAATTCTCATTCTAAAACTATGTCTTTCTTGAATATCCGTAGACTGAGGCATTGCTTGCTTGTAATTGCAGGAGCACACAATGGCTTATTATCTCTTTAACCTGTATTAGCACTGTTTTAAAGCATCGTATTAAACTGTGTCCAGAAATGTCCACCAAATATGTATGTACTGAATGAAAATTAATAGTAGAGGATAATCTCTCATTTTACCTGATCTAATGGTGAGACTGACTTTTCTTTTTAATAGTTTGAAAGTGTTGGAAATAGCATGTGATGGTATCCCTTCATTCCCTATTTAAAAATTTCTTTCCCTGTATCTGATATATATGCTTGACACTACTGTAATCTCTTTGCAACTTCTCCGCGAGTGGCAGGGGAGAAATCAAATGCTGCATGCATTTGGTTTTAGCTTCTTGAGTCTGAGAAGACTTCTGTTTCAGATCCGGGTAATTCCTGTTTCTGCCTTGTCTTAGGATGGATTATTCGTTATCTTATATGTGAGCATTGCCAGTCTTCCTAATTAACACCGATCTGTTCTACAGTGTGGTGACTTTTTTAATTTAGAAAGCAGCCTGAAATTCTTCTGAGAAGGAGAGTGATAAACTGTGTTTAGAAGAGAAAAGGCGTTGTCAGATTTACTCTTTTTTTTAAATCAAACCCTTTTTTATCAAATTCTTTCATATTCTGTTTATATGTGCTTATCACTGAAATTGGGATCTCTAATTATATTTTTTGCTGATCTATTTGCCTGGAGATGGTGCTTTTTTTACCTTTTTCTTCTAAAGGTACTGGATTAAAACTTAACATTTAAGCAAACTATTTCAATTTTGCATTCTTCTTTTCATTGTAATAATCTCTGGTGGCCAACACTGGCTTGGGGAGAATGCCCTTTTGAGGGTTCCCAGGTTTCTCTGGGTATAGTGGTATTTTTCTTACAAATTTAAACCTCAGGAGCTAGGTAGTTGCAATGGTGCACTTCAGAGTGAGAGCCTGATGGAGAGGGAGGCTCTTCAGAACGAACATTCGTTTAATATGTGGACATGCACAGGGAGGTCTTTGATCCCAGAATCTGGGAAGAAGAAACATCTGGTAATGATGATAATTGAATATAACTTCTTGGGGAAAATTCTGCAGACATAAGAATTTGTGCCTTTCTATAGACTTCTATGGAGAATATTTCAGTGTAGTTGGATCTTTTGTTGTTTTAGGTAATACTAAAATACTTATTCATTGTAGCTACTTCCTGAATACATACGGGTTCTAAACCCCAAGGTATTTTATACTGAGGCTCTTCCTGTAGTCCTCAACAGTGGAAATGAAGGACTGCTTACTGCTGTACGTTTTTCAGAAATACAAGGTTTTCTTCTCACAGGCTATTATTCATTAAATTGCACTTAGTCCATATTCACTAAACTTTGAATTACTTTTCCATTTCTTATAGCTAAAAAGTATGTGAGCCTTTATTCAGAAACACACTACTGTTTTGAATGGCCCAAAGCTGGAGCAGGGATTACCGAAAATTAAAGAAGAAAAGAGTGGGCAAAATGAGTGTAAATTTTTGTTGCACTAAGCCCAGAGAAATCCCCCAAAGCAGGACTTTAAAGCTCAAAGTTTAATACTTTTGTCAGCATGAAAACGGAAATACTCCGACTGGTGTATTTTCACTGGAAAAAGACAGAAAGGTGCTGGTTCTGGGTCTTTTTGGGAGCGTGCTCAACAGCAATTCACCTTTCCTCTCCAAAGGTTAAGCAGTAAAAGCACTGCGAATGGTACGGTCTTTCAGAGGGCTTCAGAGCGCAAAGACGAGCAGTCGTATATGCTGACTAAAAAGCTGACATTTAATGTGTCTGTAAGAGACGGGGATATTGTTTTTTCTTACTCATCTTGGAGCAGACAGTAGAATACTACGGCTGTTAGAAAATACTGTATAACAAAGCTTATGATTACGTACTGTCTGCGGTATTGTTCAGTAGTGTAGAAAGAATTGCTGACCTTCACAATGACAAATGCCTTACATTAGTACAATGATCTCTAGGCCCTCATCTTCCAAAACCTGCAAATACTCCGGTGGATATTAAGTATGATAGAGTACTCTGTGGAAGTCATTACTGCTTCTGGCAGTCTCGTGGTTTTCTTTTAAAGCTTCTTAAAATGCATAAAATTAAAAACCTTTGAGAAATGGCACAAGCACTTGCTTTTGCACACAGAAATAGAGGAAGTAAAATGGATATGACAAAAGATGCGCTGCATATGAAATGCCTCAGTGTGGATAATTTCAGGATGTTCGACAAAGGAAGATGCAAAAGTAGATGATAGCGTAGATCATAAAAGCAAGTGAAGGGATGTAGTTGACAGAAGGTGACACAAAGCCAGCCAGCACATCTGCGGAGAACATCCACACAAGAAACATTTTCCAGGTCACTGCTAGCCACAGTCACAGAGGGTACCAACCAGCCTTAACGGTTGTAGGTAACTTGAAATACCAAATTGTACGCAATGGCTGTCAGCTTGAGACAGAGGTTCTTGTAGTGGTGCACGTGTGGTGGCAGCTTGTGTAGGAAGAGTGTTTTCTTTGGGGGGTAGTACAGCTTTTTGGAATTTATTTCACTAGGTCGCTAAAGGTTGGTAAAGGCCAAGGAAAGTGGGTAGAAGAAAGAATATACTGCTGTGTCTCCCCCTCCAGTTCTCTCCTTTTTTTTTGTTTTTCTGTTTTTACTTCCTTTTTTTCTTTCTGCTTGTTCTTCTTTTTTTTTTTCATTTTTTCTTGTTCCTCTTTTTTTTTTTTTTTTTTCCCCCTCCTCCCTTAAAGGGAGAATGCAAGCTGAAGGAACAGTAGACTGGTTGGCTTTACCTCCTTCAAGAAGAATACTGGAAGAAAATAGTTATACTCTTTGAAAGCTCCTAGAAGAAAACTGATCAAGAAGCAGCATATTAAACCAAGTCAGTATATTGCAGTGTTTCAGAACGCAATTAGATGCAGTAGATGTTTCCTCTCTTGACTTCCGATATGGCTTTTGATAGAACGTAGTGAACGTACCAGGGGAACCTGGTTTTAGGTGAAACAAGGTAAATGGGAGTAAAGCTGGAAAACTTCCCTCCCGTTGTCGCCAGTTCACTTGTGAACTGTTAAGTTTTGCAGAGATTTGGCGTTGTTCTGCGTTTCTGTGAGCAGGCTGACTGATGGCGTATGTGTACTCTGCTATATTTCCAGGTGACATTTCATCCTTAAGGGCCTTTAAAGATGGGTTAGACAACTGTCAGAATGATGTGGGCAGAGCTGATGTCGCGTTGCGGAAACAGATGCAGCGAGGTTACCTTTTCCAGTTCCAGCCCATTTCCCTGTTGCTGCCCGGCTCCTGCCAGTTCTCTGTATGACAGCTTAGGGGTGGGAAAGGGCTTGCTTTGGTTGATTTGGTTGTTTTTTAATGTTCTGACGTTGCCAGGGAAGAGAAAACCTCTTTCCCCATAATTTTGCTTTTAGGCGGAAGGAGGCATCGTTACACTAATCTGAGCCTGTTGGAACTTTGCTAGAAGCACCTTAGCTTGATCCTTCCCTTCCATCTGAGGTGGAGTATTGCTTTTGGAAAGGCCCCCGGTCTAGCATGCGTGTTCTAACGCTGAAGACAATTGGAACAGTTTTTTGTAACTCAATGTAGTACTGGATTGCTGTGCTAGAACACTGTGTTTTATGTATATGCACCATAAAAATGACTTGGTTATGGTCTGGGCTGGAGGGTACTACAGAAATTAAAAAGTGTAGATTTTGTCGTCATTTGAACATGGTAAGACTTGCATAGGCCTGTTTTCTAACATCACTTAAAGAAGAAATAGTGTTTTGACTGCGAGTCTGTGCCCTCCATAACAGAGTCAATTCTGGCTTCTTAAAAAGTCATAAAAAACCCACTAAGCTCATGGTCGTTGTCTCTTTTTACATGCCTGGAATGTGATTTGTATATCTTTTTTTAATTCTACAAATATTTTGGTCACCATTGTCTGAAGTACAGTGGCAGTTCTTAACAGCAGGTTCAGTGTACGACATACCATTCCTCAATTAGCCATTTCCCCCAAATTACATACAAGCATATAACTGTTACCCATCATAAGATGCACGGTTCAGTTTTACTGATTCTGTTGGGTTATATTGGCCTGGATTACAGGGTACAAGATGACCTTTTTCCACTCTAAATAGATTAGGTTGGTTCCTTCTTCCAAATGTGCTGTTCTGGTCCAAGCCAGATGTGTGCTTATATTTTATTTATTGTCATATTGAAAGTGCAGAAACAATTCAAGTTATTGTACCTTGTATCTGAATGATACAGAAATATCTGTAATAATAATGAAAAACAAATAATTACACATTCATTGAAATACTAGTGAAACATTGCTTATTCCTAAGTACAGCTCTGTGCTCTCTTCTCATCCAAGTTTGCAGACTTCATTGGAAGTCTGTGTGGTATAAATAGACATAAATTATTTGCTATCACGCTAATAACAGTCGTCTTGGCATCCCAATATGTTTCTTCTTCCCTTCCAAACCATTCCATCTTACAGAAAAAGCATGTCATAAGGAGTCTTGTATTTTTATTAGGAAAATTTCTTGTGAGAACATTGGTACAAATTATTCCTTTTTCGCTATGACAGTGTCTTTGTTGTTATATATGCCAGAATGTATCTGCTAATTTTAATAATAATTGGAAAAAAGCAATGCTGAAACCTGTTTTTCAATTGTTAGCAGAACTGCAATTGTGGATGCTATGATGAAGGTTCATATTTTAAAAAGGGTTGTAATTTACAGAGTATAATAAATAATTACAGTTGCATTACAGCTGTCAACACAAATGAGCAGAGTACTCTTTGCAGTTAAGAATCCTTTTATACTATTTGTTCTGGAACTTGTTCACAATAATTTAATAATTCAATGTTGGTCTTACTGGCATGAATTGAATTAATGACGGTCCGTTATACTGTATTTCTCACTCAAAAGCTGATGAGAAGGTGTGCCTTTTTCTTTGTCATTCTGTGCTCTGACTCACTATCCACTGTGTTAAGTATGGTAGAATACAGATGAGCATAAAATACACAGTAAAAATCACCGTTTCAAACAAAATGAAAAGTGACTCTGTTATCTGCTTAACTAAAAGTGGCTTTTATTTTAATTAGTCATCCTCTAACACATAGGATGGCTAGTCTAGCTGGGTCTGTAAGGCCCCATCTTGCATAGCCAGGAGAGGCATCAGTTGATCACCTGGCTGGGTAGTGAGCAGGAGTTGGGACCTCCTGACCACCAGGAGCCCCTTCAACCCCTGAAGGGCCATGAGACTCCACAGAGCCACCTTCCTCCTCTGCCCATCTCTTCGTGCTTGGGAGCAGCATCCAAGGGCTACAGCAGTGATACCTGTGCCCATCATGAGCACATGGATGCTCCCAGCGTGATGCCAGTGTTGCTTCTTGGCTTTGGTGAGCAGAAGCAAGAAGAGGCAGTATATGATAGAAAGAGGTGGGAGAATGACAAAGAGAAATACAAAGATGTGGAAAGAACTTAAAGGAAGGAGACAGATCTAGATGAGAACTGAAGGATAATTTTCTAAGGAAAGGAGGTAGGAAATTAATATGGGGGGAATAAAATAGGGGTAAGAGTTTATGAGTGTAAAGAAAAGAGACTGTGACTGAAGTTTGAGGAAAGGCTGAAAGGGACTGACAGCTGGTTACAGAATGAAAGCTGGGTCTCTACAATCACAAAGTATGGATGAGAAAATTGTAATGTGCATATTTGAAGTGGATTTCAGCTTGAAACCTTGTTAAACTTAACCTCTGATTTTCTGGCTTGCTGTTGAGAACCAAAGCAGAATATTTGTACAGGTTCCCGGATGCTGTTGGCTGAAATCGGAGCCAGTCCTCACTGTTACATAAATTATACCCTTAAAAACATACGAGCTGTTGAAAACCATCTGAAAAAAATAACATTACTAAAATCATAGTAAAATAGGGAAGAACAAAGGCTGCAGTAGCAGGAACATGGAAAACAGAGAGGAAAGACAGACAAACATAGAAACACGCAAAGCAGGAGAGGAGCCCACCTGTAGAAAGTGGTAAGAATTGGAGGAAACCACATAAGAGGCAGTAGCGTGTTTTCCTTCATCCTGTCATTAGTGTGGATGTTTTTAGGGAAGAGGCAATGGCAGGTACCATGGTTTCGGTCCGTTGTGTTGAGACGAGGCCAGGAGACTGACAGTTTCTCTGGCTGCCTCTTTGTAGTCTCGCAAGTGATGAGCAGCTGAGTACTCTCTGCACTAGTGTTCTGCAGTTTTTCAGATCTTGCAGGTGGATATGATCAACTTTGCTGAAGACTTGTTTCCATTTGTTATTTGTGATATGGAAATGTATTGAAAGGAAACCATGAAACTCCTTCTAGGCTACCTGAAAGCCAGACCATGATTTACAGAATCACAGAATCATTAAGGTTGGAAAAGACCTTTAAGATCATCAAGTCCAACCATCAACCAACACCACCATGCCCACTAAACCATGTCCCGAAGTGCCACATCCACCCGTTTTTTGAACACCTCCGGTGATGGTGACTCCACCACCACCCTGGGCAGCCTCTTCCAATGCTTGACCACCCTCCCAGTGAAGAAATTTTTCCTAATATCCAGTCTAAACCTTCCCTGGTGCAACTTGAGGCTGTTTCCTCTCGTCCTATCACTAGTTACTTGGGAGAAGAGACTGACACCCACCTCACCACAATCCCCTTTCAGGTAGTTGTAGAGAGCGATAAGGTCTCCCCTCAGCCTCCTCTTCTCCAGACTGAACAACCCCAGTTCCCTCAGCTGCTCCTCAGAAGACTTGTTCTCCAGACCCCTCACCAGCTTTGTTGCCCTTCTCTGGACACGCTCCAGCACCTCAATGTCCTTCTTGTAGTGAGGGGCCCAAAACTGAACAGCGTGTTTGAGGTGCAGCCTCACCACTGCTGAGTACAGGGGCGTGATCCCTTCCCTACTCCTGCTGGCCCCACTAGTTCTGATACAGGCCAGGACGCTGTTGGCCTTTAGTAACAATTTTTTTCCCCATTCATTAGATAATAATGTAAAGGATTAAAAACTGCTTTCCCCTTATTCTTCAAGTGCTTGTTTCACAAATGATCTTAGCTCTGGTTCTTGGTGACAAATTAATTGGTCTAGGCTGTCACATAATGCCACTGAGGTGAGCAAAACCAGTGCAAATACCATGTAACAGAAAAATGTTCCAGTACCTGTGTTTGCTCTTCCTCTTTCTTTGTACTTTGGAGAGCAATGGAACGTGCTGGGATGGAAGAAACATGTCCTGGGGGAAAATGCCTGAAAAATGACTTTGTACTTACATACATTGCACTTAATTTGTGTATGTTTATTCCAGAAACTATGTAAATGTATACCACATGTATTTGTAGTAAAAAAGCTAAGTGAGAATAACTTCCAGAAAAATCTGGTGCAGGTATCAGTGCAGCTCTAAAGCAGGCTGTCTGTGGTGGTGTACTTCTGAGGGGCTTGGGGTTTCCATTTGGGCCTGCTGGAGATGGCAACTTGTTACAAGGGATTGAGATTAGGGATATTGTTTGTCTGAACAAAGGAAGACTCAGAGGTGGCTCTTTTCCTTCTTGTTTGCTAGAGCCTCTCAAAAAACCTGACTCATTTTAATTAAAAAAAAAAAAAAAATTTAGTTGTGGGGGCATATCCATGGCAACCATAAAGGCACTTAGTGCAAGAACAGTTCCTATTAAGATTGTATTTTGTGGGCTCAGATTTGGATTGAAGTTTAGGTTGCTGACAATTTTCATGCTAGAGCAAAGGTTTGTATATTAAATATTGGTGAAATACTGTATGTTGTAAGCATAGTCTGAGAGGACACGGTCTCTGTTGTTGGGCAGGATGGTGCCCATCAGCGCTGCCCGGAAGCACAAGGATTTGAACAGACAAACCTGACTGAAAGAATTAGAAATGTTAGAGTTGAAGCCCGGATTGAGAAAGGACATGTCAGCCTGGTGTCTGGGAAAGAAACTATCGCAGCTCCTTTTAAACTGATCACAAGCTACAGTTCTTATTTGTTGTGGGCTTGAGAGCGTGTCTCCGCTGTGCTAAATTACCAGTTCAACACTGCTTCCACGTTGCTGGCTTCTGTTGCGGATGTAATCATCTCTCTCCAGTTAAAGACAGGAGCCACGAGGGTTGGGGCTGTTTCTTCAGACAGGGCAAAACGTGTTCACTGGTTTGTTTTCAGAGGCTGAAGTACTAGGAGTTATTTATGTGATGGAGAACATGATGTTTTAAAGAAACAAACAGATGCAGTTCTGCCCAGATGCTTAGGATCGGTTCTGCTTAGTTTTGAGATATACACACACACTATGGACATCGATATACATGCACATGCATTGCTTCACAACTTGGATTTTTGCCCCCCTTTTACAATCTTATGGTAAAATATAATAAAATATTAAAAACAAATATAATAATAATGTTGCTGTATTTGGTTATGATCGATTATATAAGGTATAGCAAGTTTTCTGGGACAGAGATGAAGGTATCTGCCAAATTTTACTGTTGTTGCAAGAGACACGATGCAGTATCTACCTCTTTTAGTCAGGATTTTTTGCTTTCACATTTTATATGTGGCTGTGTAACTTAGATATACTGCTGCATTTCCAAGTAATATACTTTCTAAAATGAAAGGATCCTCTCTCATTGTACAGTCTTACATCTGAGGCTGACAATTGTTGGAAAGGACCTTCAAGATCATCAAGTCCAACCATTAATCCAGTGCCACCGTCTCCCCTAAACCATGTCCTGAAGCACCACATCCACACATTTTTTGAACACTTCCAGAGATGGTGACTCCACCCCCTCCCTAGGCAGCCTGTGCCAATGCTTGACCACCCTCTCGGTGAAGAAATTTTTCCTAATATCCAATCTAAACCTTCCCTGGCGCAAGTTGAGGCCATTTCCTCTTGTTCTATCACGACTTAGTTGAGAGAAGAGACCAACACCCTCA
>NW_010533958.1:0-44610 GCF_000687285.1 Phaethon lepturus
CGCCCTTTCTTCACGCGATGTGTTCTGCCCCGTGCTGCCCTGGTTGCTCACCTCACCTCGCTGGGTGCTTCTCCGTTGCAACGTATTCCTTTTTCTTTTTCCTTGCGTCAGTCCCGCTGACTGCAAGTCTTCCAACCGGGCTTCTCCCACGGTGTCCTCTGCGCTCGACCAGTGTTCAACGATGAGATCCCAGAGATGGTATCACGTCGGGGTCACCAGTTGCGGGAGAAGGATGGACTTCACAACTCTATGAGAGTTATATTCCGAAGCCGTTTATTGTCTTGTCTGTCTCCAATATATATCATAATTTTCGCTTAGTCACTGCACACACACTCATGACTCGTTACAACTTGTTACACACACTATTGCAATTGGCTATATACAAAATATCATGCGCTGTCCACGCACCCCTCACACAGTCAGGATTGCTGCTTGCAGGTGTTCCTGTTTTCCTTGCTTCTTCTTAGTTGTTTACCACAGCTCCTTCTCCTCAAGGCCGAGCCATGCAGATATCCAGCTGTTTACCAGCTTCTCAATGCTGCAGCTCCTTCTCCTTAAGGTCGAGCTATGCAGATCAACGCTACAGCTCCTTCTCCTTAAGGTCGAGCCATGCAGGGTGATCTCAACACCAGCCTTCAACTCTGTTCATTAATCATGGGTCAGTCTTGGGTTTTTTAATTCCATCTAGTGCAGTGGCACTAGGGATAGCTTTACAAATTACAAACAGACAAATAATTTTGAATGCAGCATGCCCAAATTTCCATATAGGGTGTCTCTGTTGTAAGCTCTGTTTCAGCTTGCATTTCTGCAGAGGTATCATTAAATAAGCTAAAGGAACATGGCGGAGACCAGTAAGGATGTGGCTGGGCCTGTTTTCAGTTTAGCTCTGTATCACAGAATCATAGAATAGTTTGGGTTGGAAGAGACCTTTTAAGGTCACCTAGTCCAACCCCCCTGCAATGAGCAAGGACATCTTCAACTAGGCCGGGTTGCTCAGAGCCACATCCAACCTGACCTTGAATGTTTCCAGGGATGTGGTGTCTGCTACCTCTCTGGTCAACCCATTCCAGTGTTTTATCACCCTCATTGTCTGAAAGCTGGATTAAATCTATACATACGCAATGACCTCTTTTGGCATTGCCTATAACTGGCACAGTTCCTTCAAATTCCTTCCCAGATCTCAAAAATCTGGTGAAAAGACTATGTTCTATTTATGAACAACAGAAGCAAGGTCCAGAGAAGTAGGATTGTTTGCTTGGGCTGTAGTCAAAAGCAGATGCTGAATCTTCTCACTCCCCTGCCGGCTCGGCCATGGTGCCTGATGTCAGCAGGACGGCTGCCTGGATAAGGGGTGAGTAGCAGCAGCAGCAAAGACAACAGTATGGAAGCAGGAAGGCTTGCTGAGGACTCACCTACCTTTGATGTTGTGGCCTCAGGAAAACAGGTGTTGCCTTTTCAGGGTTCAGTGGGGACCTGTGTGAAGCCTACCCAAGGAGGAGGAGTTCACCTCCAAGGTTGTAGCCTTGCTGCTCAGCAATGACATGTTCATTAGGCCATAGCAGAGGTGGAGTGGACAGCAGAAGCAAGTACAACCTGAGTTGATGAAGCTGTTCTGGAGGACTGAGATTGCAAGAGGTGAGAGTGGAAAAAAGACTAACATGTTGTCCCGAAAGTGGAATCATACACCCGGTGTGCAACCTGCTAATATACACACAGAATAGAGGTATTTTATTTATAGCATATTTACACAGATATGGGTGCTAGGTGGTATTCCACAAAGCTAGCACACCACAAAATGGATTCACCACATATTTATCCCATTACACAATCAGCAAAAACAAAGAGAACCTCCCACATTTATATTCATTAGCTAGTAATTACCACATTGCTTATTATTGGTTACACATAGTTAAATTATCGTGCATGGTCCTAGAAAGAGTGGGGGGGTAATTTGCGTAGTCCCTCAACTGAGTCGGTGGTCGCAGTCTCTCCCTGCCACCTTTACCCTAGTTACTGTGAATGCTACTGTTCTCGTGATATTTACATTTTTAAAAAGTAAAATTCTGCCTTTTGAGAGGATGTATTATTAGGCAGAGCCTTGGTTTCTAGTGTCTGGGTGTTTGTTACTACTATATATCCAGCTCTTCATTTTCCTTCCTGCATGTAGCTGCTGCTGTCGGTGGAGAGCTCCACTTCTGCATCAGGCGGGGGTTCATCCCATAGGTCTGGTCTGCTGGAATACACTTGTTCAATAGTGGTTAAACAGTCATGTTGCAGTTCATCAGACTCAGAGATTGGGAGTAAGGTGGCAGGATTCAAGGTGGAGGTCAAAGCAAGTTCCAACTCATCTTGTTCTAGTAGCACAGCTTGATATTCAGCTAACCTATTCAAAGAAATCCAGTGATGTCCCTTATTTTCAAGGAGGGACGATACAGCATGAGGTACAAACACCGTGACTGGTTGGCCCAATGTCAGTTTTCGAGATTCCTCAGTTAGGGTTACAGTCACCACTACTGCCCTCAAGCAGGCGGGCCAACCTTTACTGACCTCATCCAGTTGTTTGGAAAAGTATCCCACTGGCCTCTTCCAGTCCCCCAATTTTTGTGTTAGTAATTCCAATGCCACTTGTTGTGGCACATACATATAATTGGAAGGGCTTTCTTAAATTTAGTAGTCTCAGAGCATGGGCTTCCGTCAATTTTCTCTTAATCTCATCAAAGCTTTTATGGAATTCTGCTGTCCATTCCAAGATTCCTTTGGGTCCTTTTATAGCTGCATACAGTAGTTTGGCAATTAACCCGAAATTAGGAATCCATAGCTGACACCATCCAGCCATTCCTAAAAATCCTCTTAATTGTTCCTTTGATGTAGGTACTGCAATCCTACAAATAGCCTCCTTCCTTTCGGCACTTAGTTCTCTTTTTCCTTTTGTAACCTCAAATCCCATATACTGGACTTTTTCTTTTCTGATCTGGGCTTTTTTCTTAGATACTTGGTAACCAGCTAAACCTAGAAAATTGAGTAAGCTAACTGTGGCTTCCAAACACTCCTCGTGGGTATCAGACCAAATTAACAAGTCATCCACATATTGTAGTAACATTGTATTATCATACTCACTGTGCCATTGCTCTAGTTCTTTCACCAATGCATTACTGAACAGTGTGGGGCTATTTTGAATCCTTGAGGGAAGACTGTCCAGCAGAGTTGCATTTTCCATCTGCTGTTTGGGTTTTCCCATTCAAAAGCGAAAATGGTCTGTCTCTCTTCATTTATAGGTATACAAAAGAAAGAATCTTTCAAGTCCAATACAATAAAATAGGTATTACTACCAAGAATTGAGGCGAGGAGTGTATACAGATTTGAAACCACAGGGTGCACGTCTATAGTCCTTGTATTAACCTCTTGTAGATCCAGTACCAACGTATATTCATGAAAAAGAGGTTTCTTTACAGGTGGAATTGAGATATTAAACTCTGATTGACATTCCCTTAATTGTCCTTGTTCTAAAAAGTAATTGATGATAGGCTCCAGTCCCTTCTGAACTTCCAATTTAATAGGGTATTGTTTCTTTCTTCCTGGCTGGGATCCTGGTTTTAGCTCGATGTGTACCGGTGTCAGGTTTTTTCCTCATCCTGGTATTCCTGAAGCCCATACCAAAGGTATCACTGCATCCAATACTTCATCTGGAATGCCTCTTTCTTTGGCGTGATTCTTCTCAGTTAACAAACATCTCTGGGCTTTCCACGCATTCTCCGGAGGAATATGTAGCTGGACAGAACCTTCAGAGAATGTTAGTTGTGCTTTTAACTTACAAAGTAAATCTTGTCCAAGCAATAGCAAAAGGCATTCTGGCATATTAATTTGTTAATTGTGTTAATTTGGTGTTGCCAATTGAGAGCTCCATAGGCTGCAAAAATGGTCTTAAAGTTCTTTTCCCTGTTGCACCAACAACACGTCTTGCTTAACGGTTCCTTACAACTAGTCACTACAGAATGGGTGGCCCCACTATCAATCAGAAAATCCATTATTTCATTCCCCAGCTTAACTGGAACCAGAAGATGGTCTGGGGAAACTTTAATAGATTCCTCTGGTCCCCTTCAGTCTAATCCAATCTCTGCCATTTCCATAGCAGCTCCCTCTGTGCCTTTTTCTTGACCACTCCTAAAAGTAAGCCTTTGCCTCTGCCCCTTGTCTGTCTGTCTGCTAGGGCAACCAGTAAAGAAGCCTGCAATTTTGCTTGCCCTTGCCTCTCTTTTTCTGTTATTATATACCTTATATGCAATCAACACTAATTGTGAAATTGTCATCCTGTCCACAGCATCTACTTTCTGCAATTTCTTTCTAAAGTCCGATGCTGATTGACCAATGAACAACATATTAAACAATTTCATATTACTTGCATCTTCTGGGTTCAAATCATTCCACTTTCAAGCTACTTTGCACAGTCTTTCATAGAAAGCAGATGGGGTTTCCTTCCCTAGGTTTCTCTAAAGCCGCTTCTCCATTCTTCATAAATAAACAAATATTCTAAAAGGGCTTGTATTTCTCGTCAATTCAGGTTGTGGGTTATCATTACAGTTTTAACACTACCATACATTCCCTCCAGATTATTCCGATAAGACCCAACTGCTTGTTTCCAATTTAATAGATCAGATGTGGTAAAGGGTACATGCACATATACTGGTGTCTCTTCAGGTCTGACAGCCTAGGAGGAGCCTGAATCACTGGTCTCTGACCTCTAGTTCTTCCAGACCCAGGGCTGGTAACCTCATTTTCATCCTCACTCGAAGTTTCAGAATTTGGTTGTTTCGGGTGGGGTTACTAGGAACATCTTCCTCCATTTCCTCACACTTAAACTTTCCAATCCTACAGCTACCACAACATAAATTTTCTTTCTCTTTCTTTGTTAAAGAATATATTCCATTCTGGTGTTTTGAATCCACTAAACCACACCTTTTCCTAACTTGCCAATTGTTTCTTAAATCAGAAAAACAAATCTACATATGATACTTCATTCCATTTTGCATTTTTTCTGCAGAATAACATTAATTGTAAAATAGTATTATATTTCAAGGATCCATTTTCAGGCCACCTTTCACCATTGCCTAATTTATATCCAAACCACTGCTGATTACAATACTGTTTCAATTTTTCTTTTGTCAAGGGGTCCCCTCCAAACTTACTCCAATTCTTTAGGATGCATCCTAAGGGAGAGCAAAGAGGAGCCTCTGTGGAAGCAGTGGAACCCATTTAAACCAACATCGCATACACAAATATTCCACAATGTGTAGAAACAAAACCATGCTACTGCTGCATATCTTTTCTGGTGAGTCTTCTGCAGAGCAATTTCTCCCAATATTTCATACACAAAAATTCCACAACATGTAGAAACAAACTATGCAGCTGCTGCTTACCCCTTCTGATGCGTTTTATGCAGAGCTTACATAAATAGCAACTCCAAATGCTTCCTTAAAGAGTCTCACCCTTCCCCTCTTTTTCCCTTATAATACCTCTTTCAAGTAGCATTGCACTGTTGCGTTGCTCACTGCCCGACTGCAAGAGAGGAGCCGATGGAGTCACCAATCAACAGGTTGGTGTGCGCTGGACGCCAGTCGGACCGCTTATCCCCGTGGGGTGTGGCAAGACAATCCAGGCAAGGCTGTCAGTGCAGTCTCATCTGGGTCACCAGAAAACTGTTGTCCTGAAAGTGTGATCGTATACCCAGTGTGCAACACACCAATATACACAGAGAGTAGAGGTATTTTATTTATAGCATATTTACACAGATATGGGTGCTAGGTGGTATTCCACAAGCTAGCACACCACACAACGGATTCACCACATATTTATCCCATTACAGAATCAGCAAAAACAAAGAGAACCTCCCACATTTATATTCATTGGCTAGTAATTACCACATCGCTTATTATGGGTTACACATATTTAAATTATCGTGCATGCTCCTAGAAAGAGTGGGGGGGGTAATTTGCGTAGTCCCTCAATTGAGTCGGTGGTCACGGTCTCCCCCTGCCACCTTTACCCTAAGTTACTGTGGATTCTGCTGATCTCATGACATTTACATTTTTTAAAAGTAAAAGAACAACTAAGTCTTCATGCTTTACTGCTTAAGTACAATTACTTCTTCATCTTCTTGACCACTAAATCTGGGTTCATTAATCTCTTTTAATTGTGTTGTCTCCTACTGACCTGTCCCCTTAGAATCTTTCATTTGTCATCAACATCAACATCAACATAGTGCCCTTTTAATTTGAACTGGCTTTCTAAATGGACTCACTGTAGAGAAAGAAGAACAAATTTACTGCTTGGGATTATCTTAAATTAATTCAAGTAATGCTTAGAGAATACTTCAAAAGATGCTGAAAGAAACTTCAAAATAAAGAAAAATTAATATTAATATTAATTGTCTTTTTTTAAAAAAATTATTCACCTGCAAGATACTGGCCTGGTTTTATCTTTTACAGTGATTGCTGCATTTGCTGTGATTTAGTAATGGAAAATTATTAGAATAAGCTATTATGTGCACCAGCTATGAATATAAACCTGATACCTGTTCTGCAGTGTTTGTTTTTTCTGGCAGGAGTATTTTGTAATGATCCAAGTACCCTAAGCAGGGCAGATGTTGGGGATGCTATCACGCTTAAGCAACATGGGGTAGGATGTGATTGCCAACCTCACACTTCAGTGACAAATACTGTGCTGGCAAGGGATAAATCAAACCTGAACTCCTCCGGCTGGTGCTTAACTCCAGCAAAGTACATGACAGCAGGACCAACTCAGGGAAGAGCAATTTGATTGCCACTCTAAGCCTTGGCAGGATTTAGTCCATGTGTTAGACGTGGGTTTGGTTTTGCTCCCTCTTTTTGGAATGTTACAAATAGAAATAAAAGTGATGTTACAAATAAAAGTTAACACAGAAATACCAAGATCCTAAAGATTTATTCATTTCAATGAGCTCATGTCTTAAAAGGTTTGCAAACAAATGTTTTCCTTTCCCTCCCCTGCCCTCCCCTGCACAGCTGCTGCTTTCACTTCACAGCAGGCATGGTGCTATGTCCCCAGTTGATAATGGGAAGTCAAATGTCCATTTTAAATGAGGTGGAACAACTCACAGGCATTAACCTAAACTGTCTCAAAACTTCTGTGCCCCACAGCAATGCTTGAGACATTGGCAATGTCTTAGGTCCAGCTACGTGTCAACTTTTTCAGGCATGTATTATTTCTATTTCAAGTCTGGCTAAGCGGAAGAGATTGCACTGTCATACATGGTGAGTGGCAATCCATTACAGGCAACAACCTGGTATTAGATCTGGGAGGCTCCTCAAGAGGAAGAGCCCAGGGAGAGGGGGGTATTCCAGATTTTTTGGCAAAATGATTCTCATTCTTCAGGTGCTGCTAGATCTAACAAAGGCCTTTCCAATTCCCCAATTCTAATGGTGTATTTTATAACTAGCTATGAAGCTGGTCCTAAGGGGAAAAAAAAAAGAAAACACACTCACAGAGAAGAGAACAAATTAATGCCTAAACATTTAAATAAATGCCAGGTTAAATAAGCAATTTCAGATATCATTTTCATGGAAATGTTTTTTAAAGAATTCAGTGAAATGATAATGTTATCTCACTAAGTAATAATTCAGTTCGATTCTTCTCAGTATAGAAAATCTTTTGGACATAAATATGTCTCCCCACACTTCTAAAAAATAAACAAAACCAAAAAGAGAAAAAAACCCCTACACTACAGAGTCCCCAACCTTTCCAATAAAAAAAGAAATTTTTATCTTTACCACACAAAGACTTTGAAATACATTTGCCTAGCAAATAATATAGCTTATTCATCCAGTCTATTACACAAGTCAGGTAAGTGCAGTCCTTGATATGCTGAGTGCACTGAAGGTGCTAAAAGAAATGCGCATGCCCCAACTTGAATACAATGAAAGCTCTTCCTGGTCACACTGTGCACCGCAGAGCCTTTAATCCTTAAGTTTCTTTCCAGGTGCTCTAGAAGTTCCTATGGTCACAATTTAGTTGCATTTGGGAACAGAAAACAAAATTATTAGTTTTAATTTTTGCAGTTATGTTGTTCCAGAATGACTGCTCCTTAAGTTTATATAAAATGAGTGCCTGCATGGCTATTAATTAAAAAACAATGCAAAAACTTTTTATATATTGACTTTACTTTTACTGAAATATATTAGAAGATAAAATTTTGACATCTTTTAAAACAAAACCAAACCTGTCATCCTCAGTATCATTATTTTAAAGAGAACACATTCATGCAACCTGAAGATCATTAGCTGTTGACTTCAACACCTTAAAGCAGAGGGAGATCCTCTGTGATGCACAACTACGTACCAGCAATCTTCTTTCTTTGTCTCACTTTCCGGACACTGATGCAGGAAGGGAAACAACTGGAAATGTTCTAGTGAAAATAATAGACTAAAAGTCTTCCTGTTGGCATGGAGATAGGAGTGAACCAAAGCCTCTCACTCGTAACTGATGGCAGTAGTGAGAACAGCTGTGTGAGGTGTGACCAGGTGGACTGATGGCAGAGCTACGAAATGAGGTAGAAAGGTTAAGGACCATCAGGGAATCCGAGAAAAAGATGGACTCGTGGAACCATACTCTGCCCTCCCTGAGACAGAATCAGGAATAGACATCAGAAAAAAGATCAAGAGGGTCCTGTATCCTCCCCCTGCCAGGCTGAAGACAGTAGCTTAAAAGGAAAGGAGCAAATGGAGGCAAGTCCATGGTTGGGACGGGAGGTGAACCCCCTCCTTGCCCACCTCGCCTCCCCAGGTGCCTCTATACAACAGGTATGAGGATCTGGATGTGGAAGGAGAGCCCATGGATGAAGTGGACAATGGTCCAGACACATCAAAGGTGTTGCCAAGGTCAGAAAGGCCTACCCCACTGCATCACAACCATCCCCATGAGGAAGAAAAGACGGGTTATAGTTGTAGGCGACTCCCTTCTGAGAGGAACTGAAAGTCCAACACGCCAAACAGTCCCTTCTCTTAGGGAAGTCTGCTGCCTCCCTAGAGCCCGGGTTAAGGACATCACTAGGAATCTTTCCAGCCTGGTGTGGCCCTCAGACTATTACCCACTACTGCTCTTCCATGTGGGTGGAGATGAAGCTGTAACACATAGTCCAAGGATGATCAAAAGAGGCTTCAGGGTCTTGGGATGGTTGGTAAGGGAATCTGGAGCAGAGGTTATTTTTTCCTCCCTCCTTCCAGTTGCAGAGAGTGACACAGGAAGAAACAAACTGGCCCAGTCTACTAATGCATGGCTCCATGACTGGTGCCACCACCACAATTTTGGTTTTTTTTGATAACGGGATGGCTTAGAGGGCACCTGGCTTGCTGGCAGGTTTAACCTTTCTCAAAGGGGGAAGAGGGTCTTTGGTCACAAGTTAGTGGAGCTTATGACAGGGCTTTAAACTGGATACAAAGGCGGAGGGGGATAATCCTAGGTTTACCCATGACAAGCTGTGGGATAACACACCAAGGTTAGAGGGACAGGGTGCTAGCAAGGCTCCTCAGCCTGTTGCACCAGAGAAAGACCTCAAAGGAACTCAGGGGTGTTCCTGTAAGAGGGTGACATGGCTGACAGCTCAGCTGAAGTGCCTCTGCATCAATGCACGCAGCATGGGCAACAAATAGGAGGAGCTGGAAGCCACCGTGCTGCTAGAAAGCTGTGAACTGGTTACCATTACTGAAACTGGTGGGATGAATTCCATGACTGAAGTGTGTCTCTTGATGGCTACAGGCTATTCAGAAGGGACAGGCAAGGAAGGAAGGGCAGAGGCATCGCCCTCTATGTCAAGAAATGGACAGAGTGTGAAAAGATGTCTCTGAAGAACAGCCATGAGCAGGTCAAAAGCTTATGGGTAAGAATCAAGGACCGAGGCAACAAAGGGAACCTTGTGGTGGTGTCTACTACAGGCTGCCCGATCAAGGGGAGTCTATTGATGAAGCCTTCCTACTCCAGCTACAGAAGTAGGAAATACACCCACTACAGCACATGCAGGCTCTTGTCCTGCTAGGGGACTTCAACTACCTCAACATCTGCTGGAAAAGTAGCATGTAGGCAATCCAGGAGACTCCTAGAGTGCATGGAGGGTAACTTCCTAAGCGAGGTAATAGACAGCCCTACCAGAGGGGATGCCATACTGGACCTGTTGGGCACCAGTGCATGTGAGCTAATTGGTGACGTCAAGACTGGAGGCAGCCTGGGATGCAGTGATCATGCACTGGTGGAGTTTGCAGTCCTGAGGGATACGGGGCAGGTGAAGAGTAAAGTCAGGATGCTAAATTTTAGGAAAGCAAAATTCCAGCTCTTTAAGGAGTTAGTCAATAGGTCCCCCTGGGGAAACTGCCCCCAGGGACAAGGGAGCAGAACAGAGCTGGCAGATCTTTAAGGATGCTTTCCATAGAGCACAAGAGCTCTCAATCCTCATGTGTAAGAAATCAGGAAAGGAAGGCAAGGGGCTGGCATGGCTGAGTCAAGACCTGCTTGTCAAACTAAAGGGCAAGAAGGAAATGCACAGGCAGTGGGAAGCAGGGACAGGTATCCTGGGATGAGTACAGGGATGCTGCATGATTGTGTAGGGGTGTGGTCAGGAGGGCCAAGGTGGGGAGTGGAGATGAACTTGGCAAGGGGTGCAAAGAGTAATAACAAGGGCTTCTACAGGTATCAATCAGAAAAGGAAAGTCAAAGAAAATGTACCCTGCCAGCAAGGCTGGCAGACTCGTAACAGTGGATGAGGAGAAGGCTGAGATACTCAGTGAGTTCTTTGCCTCAGTCTTCACTGGCAATGTATCTTCCCACACCTCTCAAGGGGATAGACTGCAAGACGGGGACTGGAGGAGCAAAGTCCCTCCCACTGTAAGAGAAGATCAGGTTTGTGACCACCTGAGGAACCTGAACAGGCACAAGTCTATGGGACCTGATGAGATGCATCCCAGAGTCCTGAGGGAATCAGCTGATGTAGTTGCCAAGCCACTCTCCATGATACTTGAAAAGTCATGGCAGTCAGGTGAAGTCCCTGGTGACTAGAGAAAGGGGAAACATTGCATCCATTTTTAAAAATGGTAACAAGGAGGACCCTGGGAATTACCAACCTGTCAGCCTCACCTCTGTGCCTGGGGAGATCATGGAAGAGATCCTCCTAGAAGCTATGCTAAGGCACATGGAGGGCAGGGAGGTGATTTCTGCCTGACAAACGTAGGGCCCTTCTATGATGGAGTGACCACATCAGTGGACAAGGGAAGAGATACAGATGTCATCTATCTGGACTTCTGTAAGGCCTTTGACACGTTCCCCCCCCAACATCCTTCTCTCTAAATTGGAGGGATATGGATTTGATGGCTGGACTGTTCAATGGATGAGGAATTGGTTGGATGGTCACATCCAGAGGGTAATTTTCAATGGCTCAATGTTCAGATGGAGACAGATCGGTGACAAGTGGTGTTCCTCAGGGGTCCGTACTGGGATCAGTACTGTTTAGTATCTTCATCAGTAACATAGACAGTGGGATTGAGTGCACCCTCAGCACGTTTGCAGATGACACCAAGCTGAGTGGTGCAGTTGACACGCCTGAGGGATGGGATACCATCCAGAGGGACCTGGACAAGCTCAAGAAATGGGCCTGTGTGAACCTCAGGAGGCCAAGTGCAGGGTCCTGCACCTGCGTCAGGGCCACCCCCGGCCGCTATCAGTAGAGGCTGGGGGATGAAGGGATTGAGAGAAGCCCTGCGGGGAAGGACTTGGGAGTTCTGGTGGATGAAAAGCTGGACATGAGCCCGCAATGTGCGCTCACAGCCCAGAAGGCCATCCATACCCTGGGCTGCATCAAAAGAAGTGTGGCCAGCTGGTCGAGCGAGGGGATTCTGCCCCTCTACTCCGGTCTGGCGAGACCCCACCTGGAGTACTGTGTCCAGCTCTGGAGCCGTCAGCAGAGGAAAGACATGGACCTGTTGGAGAGGGTCCAGAGAAGGGTCACCAAAATGGTCAGAAGGATGGAACACCTCTCCTATGAGGACAGGCTGAGAGAGTTGGACATGAGCCAGCAATGAATGCTTACAGCCCAGAGGGTCATCTGTGTCCTGGGCCACATCAAAAGGTCATTCAAGGTCAGGTTGGACATCTCTCTGAGTAACCTGATCTAGTTGATGATGTCCCTGCTCACTGTAGGGGCATTGGACTAGATGACCTTTAAAGGTCCCTTCCAACCCAAACTATGATTCTATGATTTTATGATTGTAAATAGCTGCCTGCAAGAAGTAGTAGTCAAGCCAGAAGATGATGGGCTGTAGATTAAGGAGGAAAGTGCAGCAAGGCATGAACATTGGCCTAAACAGAGAGGGTCCAGAGATGGGTCACCAAAATGATCAGAGGGATGGAACACCTCTCCTGTGAGGACAGGCTGAGGGATATTCAGCCTGGAGAAGAGAAGGCTCTGGGGAGACATTACTGCAGCCTCTCAGTACTTTAAGGGGTCTTATAAGAACGATGGGGACAGACTTTTTAGCAGGGCCTGTAGTGATAGGACAGGGGAAAATGTTTTTAAACTGAAAGAGGGTACATTTTGACTAGACATAAGGAAGAAATTTTTCCACAGTATGGGTGGTGAAACACTGGCGCAGGTTGCCCAGAGGGGTGGTGGATGCCCCATCCCTGGAAACATTCCAGGTCAGGTTGGACAGGGCTCTGAGCAACCTGATCTAGTTGAATTGTTCCTGCTCATTGCAGGGGGTTGGACTAGATGATCTTAAAAAGTCGCTTGCAACCTGAAGGTTTTATGATTCTATGAATCAAAGTTCATTCTTTTACAATGCTGTCAAAAAGTGTATCTATCTTGTTAAAAAATCAGGAGCCAGTGCTTCATTAAAGCAGCTCAGTTTGGGGAGGAATAATTTCCTGTCTCCATACTTCATGTTGCTTGTAATTTCATTTCAGTCATAATTTAAAATACAAACATCAGGACATGGAATTAGTTGGGGTCTATGTCCAGCCAGCCCCTGGGCAAAAAAGCACCAGCTGCTTCAGTGGGAATATTCTCATCTGAAAGTTGCTACCTGTGGGCAGGACCAGCTCTGCAGATCTGGTCTTCACCATCTCCTGAATTCAATTCTGTCTGGAGACCTGTCCCCTACAACTGTTAGGTAGCTGCAAGAGGTCTTTTCACCCTAAGTTCATGTTCCTTCCTATCTGAAAAAACCTGCCTTTGATTTTATGCAAACTAAGATGTGGCCTTTTTTTCCTTGATTATCCAGAATGATGAATTCTCAACAAGAGGTTCAAGTAAAATTGAAAAAAAAAAAAAAGGCAACTTTCAGTAGCACTCCTGACACAAGAATTGCTTCATAGGATGCTGTGTGAAATAAAACCAAATTATCAGTAATATTTGAAACATAAATTTAAAAGTTACATATAGAACAATTATTTTCCATTCTAGATACAGGACAAGACTGCGGCATATTTTACACAGAGACATGGATGTGCATATGTGTATTTTTCCACTACACATTTTTTCAAAGTATTTTTCAGTCCATATGTCATGAAGGAATAGAAGACGAATAGAAAGACAATTGGCAGTGAAAGGCAAACATGGGCTGACTTCCAGCTCTTTCTTCTAATAGCAAGCTGTCATTCAGATGCAAATAATATACCTGTATTTTGCAATATGCGCTTCCACAGAGGAAAGTAGGAGACTTTATGATTTAATTCCCTCGGAGCATAATCTCTGTGCAGATCTACTCGGTGTAACTAAATCCACCTCAGGTAAGTACAGAGTAAGATGAAATATTAATTTATTTTTTGTAAATTTGATTGCAGGGGGATATCCTGGAAGTATGTTACAAAATTTCTTCTTCTGTGGTAAAAGGAACAAAGTCTTTCATCTCCTTGGGTTAATTCATTGATCTGGCAACAGGTAGCAAGAACTTCTGCTTCCCCTGCAAGTACTCTGCACAGCAAATCATTTTAGTTTTAGTCAAAATATTTAAGCCATTTTACAGAATGGAAATACAGGAAAATCCTCTGCCTTGGTCATATGTCACAGTTATGGTGACTTTTTCTTTGAGATTTCTAGCATAATCTCCACCCACTACACACCCTGCCCTCTTCAACCCTCTGTAGTTAGGACATCATCTAGCAAGAGAGCATCTTACCTGGTTTCCCAGTTTAACAGATTAATTAGGGAATATACATGTGATGCAATGCCTCTTTCAGTTGTACTGTGCTGGCAGGATTTGGTGTGTCTAGGCAAGCCTAGCATATCTAGTCCTGCAAGCAGCACGCAAAGCCCTTTGACCTCTGATGGGATTTCGGCCCAGATATGCTGCTGAGCAACTCCATGATGTTACAGTATAAGCGGATATACAATTTAGGAGCAGAAGCCAAGCTGATGAGAGAACCTCACGGCTCACAATTCAGGCATAGGTGGAGATTAGGCATGCTGTAGTTTAGCAGTTGTCTGAGTGCCAGGACCACCTCCTGAATAAACTAGCAACCCTTCTGTAAAAATACTGCACAACTGCTTATTTGCTTTCAGTAGCTCTTTGTCATCAACCATGGGCTAATATGACTTATTAAGCCTACCACACATTAGACAAATAGCCACCAGATTGTGGTTTAAATACCATGGTATTTGCTCAGGGGCTTCTTTCACGCATCATATATGAAGTCGCAGAGAGGATGCACATTGTTCATAACCTTTTCTGAAATTTCTTGGAATTGTTTGAACAGTAACAACCAGTGGATTCCTTCTACACCAGCCCATGTTTTCAGCCCCAAAGGAACAATTTACATGGAAGTTATCTTTACAGAATAAACCAAAGAAGCAGCACTCCCAGCCAGTTGCTACAGTCAGGATACAATATCCTTGCAATTCCTGAACGGCAGAAAGCAATTTACTTTTGTGCTGTAGATCTTCTCTTCAAAATCTTTTGTTTCCCATTTACTCATAACCCATCCCCACAGTAAAGCATTGAGGGGATGAGCTTTGTGCGAAGGCTCTCACTGGGTCTGTCATGACAGTGTGTGTGGTTCCCTCCTGAAGCTGATTCAGCCAGAACAGTAAAGCACATCTCAGAAAGACTGACCCAGTAAAAGAAGGGGTGTTTAGCAGGAAGCATGATGAAAAAAGTAGATGCTATACATTTCTGAACTTTTCTAATATGGACGATTGTTAAGGAAATATTAAATGATATTAAATGGATCTATAAATAACGTAACGTAATGTAACATAACGTAACATAACGTAACATAACGTAACATAACATAACATAACATAACATAACATAACATAACATATAACATAACATAACATAACATAACATAACATAACATAAATATGGTATATAATATAATGCTATATATGATATATCATATACTATATATAGTATTATATATAAGAAAACATTTTTAGTTATAGAACTGGTCCTGATTTACCCAATGCAAATATTACTCCAGTCCAAGTTTGTGTTTTCCTAGCAATGCTTCTAGGTTTCCATAATGACTGCTCAAAGATTTTTGAGCAATAAACAGGAATTCAGCTGTGCATTTGTAATGAACAAGAGCAGGAAAGTTTCTGTTGCTAATACCTTTAGTAATAATAAAAAAAATGCTTTGAGTTAAACTCTAATGCTAATCTCACTTGTCTATATTAGCAACACCTCAAAGACACCTAAAAGTATTTGGGGATGATGTATTGGGTGCATACGTGAAAGATGAACCAGGTATTTTTTCTTTAGCTTATTAGCTGTTCATTGTAGTTTATGCTACTTGCTTTTAATGTTTTTAATGTTTTTTTTTTTTTTATACCCAACTAGCACTTAACCTCCATCCTGTAATTTCTTTTAATTCTTCCATGGAACAGGGAAAGTCATTTGAATGTAAGAGAAGCACCACACCTTTAAAAGCCATTCTTAGTTAAAAGCTGCAGGGGAAATAATTGAATTTAACAGGAGCTTCAGTGTCTAAATTATTGTGTGGTAAATCACAAAAAGGTCATTCACCCATGATAACAGCTCAATAATTAATTTTTTGACCACATCCACAGTGCTATGTGCTAAGTAAAATATTTAGTTCATGAGATGGCAACAATATCTCATGAGCTTTGCACAAACACAGTCTAAACTTGCATAATTTGAAATAATTTACAGAGTTTGGAAATTTGATATTGCAGAATAACTACATTACAGATTAAAAATAAAAAAGTATCTGTACAGATGCAATTTAATCTTGAATCCCTCCCAGTTTTATGTATGTTCCCCTGAGTCCCAGGTCAGCTAATCAGTGGTGATGCTACCTGTAATGCAACCTGTTAAGTTCAGGATGACTGTAAAACTTTGATACACTCTAAAATTATTGCATTATCATACTTATTAAATTATTACAATGCTTTTATGGAGGATGATGTGTATTCACCTTTTGACATGTGTAAGGATATGTTTTTATTAATTCTCAGTCTTGTATACTTACTTGTATACTTAGCCAAGGATGCTGAACTCTGACTGCATACTTATTGTGCTTTTTTTTTTTTTTAATAACCATGCTCTGGACCAAATAAGGCCTCGGCTACGCCCAAACACCTTTGCTGACTGTGTTAGGTTTGCACACCTGGCTGAACCTGTAGTTGGGCAATTTCTTGCAATTTTTCTGAGGAGCTGCAGAAGAAAGTTACTGTCTAGCTTAACTGTGCCATTAAAAGCAGTAGACGTGTTTGAACACGCTCTAGAAGCCGAACAGTTACTGAACAGTTACATGGTCAAACACAGGATAAATCCACACTTTTGGACAAATTTTTGGGGTTACCATAATCAGTTCTCACTGCTCTGCTTATGTAAAGCAGCCATTGCAACCAGTTCAACCAGTTCCTTGAGAAATTCTATTACATACGAAAGTGAGGAGCTGTTGGTGCATTTCCATATCACTTAGTTAAATAATGCTCTGGTCAGTCTCACAAGTCACCTACCGTGGCTCTCTCCTACCACAGCTGCTTCACTCTGCAACCTTGCTAGGATAAAACAAGGTTCATTTAAAGTTGAACAGAGAGTGCATCTTGGTAGTGCTATGGAAGCCAAGCACATAAAACATAACTTCTCCCTTCCGTAGCTGTCAGAGTATTTGGGAATTTGCTTGCTTGCTCTTTAATTTTGCCCAGGTTTCTCTAATTACTGGAAAGAAAATATAATAAGCATATTTTGTGTTTGGTGACCTGCTCGGTGAGATAATTTTGAAACTCAAACTTCCCTGTGCTGGAGAGGGGAGCAGGGTAGGGCAGGGTCTGAGGCAGCACTGCAAATGCTTGCTATCATTCCTTTCTGCCAGGGGAGGTGGTGGCTGTGGAGGATAAGCTGAACTTGGTATGTTTTTAAAGCTTCCTAAAACAGCAGCGTTTTAGAAGGTGTAGGGATGAATACAAGAAAAAAAAAAAAAACGGAAAGCAAAGGAAAGGAGCTTGGGCACATGCTGCACCTGACTGTGGCTGATGCTTTGTGCATGAAGAGTCAGAGGCACAGGCATCAGTGGTTTGTACAAGCACACTCACAAGTGAGAATATTTAGTGTCACATGGGGATGTCACCCAGGCTGGGGACAGCTAGTGTCAGGACAGCTTGGGAGTTTAGGGCAGGCAATTTCATGACTATCTGCAAAATGTCATGAGGATGTGCCCTGTGACTTTGCTGCTGTTAACCAGTTCATCTATGTTAATAGCCGGCTTAGGTATGTCTGCACATACTGCCCTGAGGGTAAAAAGGAGAGTAGGAAGCATATGGGTAGAAAGAGGAGAGCTGGAAATAGCAGAAAATCAACTGAGAAGAGGTGTTTTTTTGTGGTTTTACGGTTTCAGAAACTTTCATTGATGATGTGAGAGAGAGAATATTTCCCATCCTGTTGTTGCTGTTTGCTCTTACTCACTTTCTGGGAGTGTTTTTGTTTCTCACAGGCCCCAAAAAAGGCTTGAGTCTTCATATTCTGCTTGCACGAATTTATATAAACTGTCTTGGACATTTTTACTTTTCATGTATTTTTACTTTTCATTTTGCATTCTAGAGCAACAGAACTCATCCCCTTAAAGCTTAACATAACATAACTGCCTGGTGTCGCGGAAGAATCTAAAATGGCAATTTGGCAGGAAAGCATCATATAAAAGCAACACAAATTGGATTACGTTCCTGTTTATGTTTTACCAATGGAAACAGTTCAAACTGATGGGTATGCTATTTAACAGAAGTATTTTACAACTGAAAAGAGCCTTTTGACTTGCTGAAAAAAATGCATGTGTCTATACAATGTTTTTAAATACAAATAACCTTACAGATACAAATAACTTACAGAAAGTATGAGGTTTTTTTTTCAAAATGTTGAAAATTAATAATACCGTATGAGAAAGTCTGTCAACACTTCCTAAAAATCATATGTGTATTGTGACCAACTTGTAGTTTCCATCCCTGAGTACCTATCTTCTTGACTTTCTGACTTGCCTTGTAGATCCCCTGTCTTTGGACTTGCTGCTTGCTTGCCAGTCCATATTGCTCTTCTGAAGGTTACTACCTCTCATGTTGTTGAAGGTATGCAAGGAATTAAGCTGGGGTTATTGTTTAGTCTCTGTGAGCAGTTAACAAGGTGCAACCTTGAGGGAAGGAACAAGATAATCAAAAAAGAAACACAACTACTGAACCTTGAGTGAATTGTCCTAATTAGCATATAATTAACATATAATTGGCATAATAGAAACCTGCCCCTGGGCAGGTAAAGCCTCCTCTTCACAAAAGCCCCTTCCTAACTGAGCATGCCTAGAAAAAAAGGACGCTGTGACTGTAAGTGGAAACAAGGCTTGTGAGAGCCAGTGGGAACAAGGGTGACGGCGCCAACTTTTTAAAAACACTGATAACTGTTGCTCGAAGTGTATAAATATTTTCCGTGTGTTAACCAAGGTGCATTAGCTTTGCGGACCTACCACCTAGCACCCAGCTCTGCACCGATTTGGAATAAAAGCAAATATCTTGGCTCTGTGTGTTTTTCAGCTCTGCACACTGGGTGGAAAAACCCATATTTGGGACAACAATGTCTTCCATCAGTCTTTTATCCAGGCCTTCTCTTCCATCCTAATGCCTCCCCTGCTTACTAGTTTTGAGTGCTATGTAAATTTTTGTTGTGGCCTGGCACAAAAGCATTGACAGAGGTAAAAACTAGGACTCTCCTACTGTTGTCTGTTGTGCCCTGGTCACCTGCAATAGCCTGCTCTCAGTTGAGTCAGGGAAAACCAGTCTGGTAGATTCAGTTCAAGCAGCAATAGTGATGATTTCCGTGTATTTGAAAGACAGCAAACAATAGTTTTAGATTAGTGATGCTATTTTCAGAGGACCAGAGCATGTCTAAAGACATCTAATCTCTGTATTGATTTCCATGGCCCATTAGGGCAAGACAAGAGTCAGCTATACCATTGATTTGCTTGGGATTATTGGTCTGATGAAGTCAAACACAACAGACCCTACAATGAGGAGACAGGAAGGATGTCTTTCAGAGCCAAAACAGACAAGTAAAGCTTTTGTTCCCTCAGGATAGCTGAAAGCAATCAAAAGGTGCATGTTGTGATAAGCATCCAGCAGCTCAATCCCTGGGTGTGTGAGTTCTTCTGTTACTTGTAGATGGCTCAGAGAATAGTTTGCTTCCTCCTGAGGTCCCTGCTTCCCCACCCTGCAGGCTTCCTTCTGTGACTCAGATATCGAATGCCTTTGGGACTGGTGGCAAGTTCATCTATAAATGTTGGTGGCCTCTGGCCCACTCTGTGTTGCTGCATAAGGTGCATACAAAATGCCAGATGATCCCCTCACAAGATACTACCTGAGGGGCACAGGATTTCTCTCCTCATCCAGGCTGGTTTTCCTCCTGTTGAAGCAAGCTCTCACCAGCTGTAGGACTTCAGAGTCAAGCCTGTAGAGAATTCACTGCTTAGACTGCGGCTTGCTTTCCTGCCACTGAGTGCCAATGTACCATAAACAAGAAAACAACACTTGGTGCTGCAGGGGATAATTGCTACAATGAATCATCATGGGGTGATCCTGGGGGAGCTGTTTTCACCTTTTCAAATTGTGGGTGCAAGCAGATAAAAACAAAATGCAAACAACCTGCTGTCACAAGCTTCCATGTACTTCTGCATATGCAAATGGCGGGTTTTTGTAAACTGTCAACTTCCCAAAAAGCTCTTGTAGCTTTATGACACACTGAATTGTCTGTCTTCAGGGGACCTCCTCAGGCAGCTTTAATAAGGAAGGGGAAAAAAGACCTTCTCCCTGCTAGAAAAGACTTAAATTCCTCTGGAGTTTATAGTTGAATGTAGTTTGCTGTGTTTTATCATGCCTTATCACGCTTTGGTGATTTATCATGCTTTGGTGAAAGATTTTCTTTCCCCACAGAAGGCACAGCAATCTGCTGCTTGCCAGCCCTAGGGTTTGTCCCAGCAGCCCTGCAGGTGTCGTGGGAGGAGGGCAAGCTGTTGTTCAGTGGGGACAAGCTGTGTTTGTGCTTCCACTGGCTTCTACCAGAAAAGCAGCTTATGGGTAAGTTCAGTGGGAAGGCCCTGCGGGTAAGTGTCTGTCCTCTCGCTCAACACCAACAACCCGCCCAACACACCAGGCAAGCATGGTGGCAAGTGCATCTGGAACAAGATGGGGACATTTGACTCAGAAAGTGGGTCCTTTGTCTTCTTTTCCCATAAACAAGGTACATATGATCACACCATCAGATATCTTGTTCTCCCAGTGCTGCTCCTGTTTTGTCAAGCTTTTCACTACCATTCACTTCAGCCTGTAACCTTAAACTAATCCAACTAATGTCTCATTTTTTTGTGTACACAGTGCCACCTAGTCCCTCACCAAACATGCTAGAGGGATTCTTAGTGTTCCTGAAATGTTGAAATGTTTTATTTAGAGGAAAAGCTGCAGGAAGAGCTTCTGTTTAGGCCAATGTTCATGCCTTGCTGCACTTTCCTCCTGTCCTTATCTAATCTACAGCCTATCATCTTCTGGCTTGACTACTACTTCTTGCAGGTGGCTACTTACAATCATAAAATCATAGAATCATAGTTTGGGTTGGAAGGGACCTTTAAAGGTCATCTAGTCCAACACCCCTACAGTGAGCAGGGACATCATCAACTAAATCAGGTTGCTCAGAGAGGTGTCCAACCTGACCTTGAATGACCTTTTGATGCAGCCCAGGATATGGATGGCCTTCTGGGCTATGAGCGCACATTGCGGGCTCATGTCCAGCTTTTCATCTACCAGTACCCACAAGTCCTTCTCCACAGGGCTTCTCTCAATCCCTTCATCCCCCAGCCTCTACTGATAGCGGCCGGGGGTTGCCCTGACGCAGGTGCAGGACCCTGCACTTGGCCTTGTTCAACCTCCTGAGGTTCACATGGGCCCATTTCTTGAGCTTGTCCAGGTCCCTCTGGATGGTATCCCATCCCTCAGACGTGTCAACTGCACCACTCAGCTTGGTGCCATCTGCAAACATGCTGAGGGTGCACTCAATCCCACTATGTCATTGATGAAGATATTAAACAGTACTGGTCCCAGTACGGAGCCCTGAGGGACACCACTCATCACCGGTCTTCATCTGAACATTGAGCTGTTGAGCACTACCCTCTGGATGTGACCATCCAACCAGAGGACTAAAAGTTTTTTCTCTTTAGCTGGCATGTCAAATCAGTTAGTGGCAACCATTTGACCAAAACCAACCATTTCACCTGCGTTGATGCCCCTTCCTACCTGACTTTGCATTTGCTCCTTTTTATCCTCCTCATGGGACTGTTACTGATTTACTAAAAGGATAACCTGGCATGCTCTGGTGGCTGACAAGCCAGTTTTTATTAGCATGACACTGAATCTAGTGAGGTTTTGTATTCCTGTGCACTTTGGTTACGTTTCCCTCCAGGGACTTTCAGTGACAAAAGCTCAAAACATTTATTGGAAACAGAGCCTTCTCAAGGAAATGCTGTATTCAATGAAGCCTGTTTGCTTGGAAAACATTTTGAATGCCAAATGCTATCTAGCTCTAAAAAGGTTTTCTTTCTGACATTCTTTAGTAGGGAACGTAGTTACGGTCAGTATCTGAAATACTGCTAACTCCCGAATTAACATCTATTGAGGTGGATGGGGCAATTCACACATCTCATCTGACTTATTCAGGATCTGTGATCAGGCTGGCTCTAGCTACTAGATAGTCATGCTAGTGAGTGCTAGTGCTGGTTAATAGCTCCACTCAGGTACCACTTCCTATGCTCTTTCTGGCTCCCCAGCTGGACATTCCTTGTGCAGAAAAGCAATTTTGTAGAAAGCTGCTACACACAAGAGGCTCCAGGCCACACGTGATGTCTTATGTATTGCTCAAGTCAATAAACTCTGAGCTGGATACTCAGTAGGTTTTCTAGGGGTTGATACATGTAAGAGTAGCAGAGAGGCTGATGTGTTTCCAAAAAGGAGCAACCCTATTTGCACATACACTGTATTCAGGCCTGAAGAGACCAGCTGTCCACCAAGAATAAGTGTGCTATCCCTCTAACAGTACCATGTTCTTTGAGATACTGAGATAATGTGGTCATTTATGTTCTACAAAATCATGGGAAGAAAAACAACATCTGAGTATCAGTGTTTTGATAATGATATTTTAGGAACCATATGTTAATAAAGCTGGAGTCATAATGATTCAATAATACCATGTGATATTTCCAATATGGCTGGCATTTAGTTTATTTTTCAACAATTGCTAATCTAAGCATGACTATATGAAGTCTATTTTGCCTGCAGAAGAAACCGTTTAATTGAACAGAGGACACGTGTGCTGATTTAACACACAATGATCCAAGCTTTCCAGTTAGGAGAATATCAAACATTTTAACCATGTTGGGGTATTTTCCTCAGACAGCATACAAAGATTTCCTTCTCCTTACTGGAGGTGTACAGCAACTCCCTACTTATAGGTGGATGTAGAGTATGTCACATGTGTAGCTTATGATCTTGTACCATCACAGTTGCAACAGATGTCTAACAACTACTTAAGGTATCCTAGGGCCAACTGAAATGTCACTCAGTGCCCAGCTTGAACTATTCTGTAAAAAGCCCAGCCCACAGAAATCCACTCAGACTATGGTGCTTTAACATATAAACATCATATGGGATGCATTTATACATGTTTCAATTTGTTATCTGCAGGTAGGAAGCACCAGCTTTAGTGAAACACCCTGGAAACCCCAGTAGCTGTTTTCCCAACCAAGAGAATTTGAGAAGAGGTGTAATGGTCCTGTGACAGGATTCAGAGCCGTGAGTGACCAAGGAAGAATAATGGGGGAATAGAGGCAATTTATGGTCTTCTTGTTTGACTACAGCCTGCTATTCAAGCAGCATGCTTAACAGCAATGCTGAAGTCTTCCCTCTTGCACCCATGTTTTCAGACAGCCAAGCTGTTGGATGGTGTAGGTGTACAGTCATACAAGATGCATCAGTGCTAGTTTAAGCTTGCCTTGAGAGGATTAACTCAGAACTAACCTGGGTACAAAAAAACCATCCTTTTCAATGTTGTTGACAGGAGGGCTCTGGCACTGCTAGGATTGCTGGCCCCTGCAGCCAGTTTCCAAGCTTTAGGTTAGTCCCAAGAAGGAATTAAAATGGTCTGAGATACCTGAAGTCCTTATATTATAAAAACAGCTTCATGCAGGAAGCCACATCGAGAACTTTGCTATGCTTACACATGTGACTTGTTCTTATGAGCAGTAGATGGCACTCTTTAGATTAACTTGCTCTAAGTAATTTTTGTATTAAGAGAAACAGGCACTTGTACACACACACAAATATTTGGTTCTCAGCAAAATATATGAACCAGAAAAATCTGTTTATCTGAAATGTTACTTTAGGCACCATTAAAAAAAAAAAAAAGCTAAGAAAAGGAGGATGAGGACAAAGTCTAATCTAGAGCTTCCAGGATTTTGTGATTGCACTCCACCATTTCCAGTGTTCCCATCCTTCTTTTTAACTCCCTAGTGTAAAAAGGTTCCTGCTCTCTCCATCTTGCCCTCCAACAGCACCTTTCAAGACTGCTAAATGACCTACACAGATGAATATCCAGTGCCAACGCAAGAACTAGCCTTTCTCACAGGATCTTCCCAACGTTTCCCAATATAATAAGGGGATGGGATAATAAGTTTTCTCCTATCCTTTTTTAAAGTGGGAAAGCACAAACTCACACAAGGGTTGTCTGCAGCAAGCCTGTTCCTCTGCTTGGTCACTGCTTTCCTGTCTCCTGTTTTATCTCTGGCCTCTCCAATGATCTCCACGGAGGCCTTGCTGGTGTGCTTTGTTTTGCTTATGTCCAGGTATGCTCCAAAATTCAGTCATTGCTCTTGGCAGCTCACACAGGAGCTCTGCATTTGTTAGAATTCACACCACAACTGGGAAAATAAACCATGTGCTGCTTTTGCCTGGCTTTCTTGGGTTTTGTTGTATTGGTTTTATTTTAATTTTGTTTGTTAAAATTAATTAATTTTAATTCTCTTTCAAGGAGCTTTTCTGGATTCGCAGCAAGCTGGAGGGGCTGTCATCTCCACCTGTTGGACCTCCTGCCTTTTGACTCACCTGGGGTCCTTGTCAAGCTGAGATGCTTAGCCAATGAGCTGTGACAGCTACTAGTAAATGCAGAGACCGGCCCAATTAATTTTCTTCTGTAGTGAAAGCTGTGGAACTTCTAGGAGCAGCTGCACAGCAATACAGTGATTGAATGTTTGTGTGACAGTGTTAAGGAAAACTAACAGCTTGTTGATCCCATAATCTGACACTCACTACAAGAAATCCTTTATGCACATCAGATCACGATGATGTCAGGATGCCAGTTATGCTGTGCCTTTGCTGGGGAGGCAGAGATTGTCACACGAGCTCACAGAATAAGTAACTCTGTGTTTTGTTTCACTTACACCTGCACCAGGGACTTACGGTCACAAACTCTTAAAATAGGGTGTTCTGTTGTACAGCAGGAAATGTTCTGTAAGAAAATGATTCATGGTGCTTGTTTAGAAGCAAAGAGTATGCTTCGAGAGTCTGCTGACAGTTTGAATCCATTGCTTTTAATTCTGCGGTGTGGATTTACAGAGGGGTAAAACAAATGAAAACAGAAGTTGGCCAGTATGCTTTATGCACCAGGATTTCCCTCTTTTCTCCTTATGACTCTTGAAGGAGGTGGGAGAGAAGAGGACTTTGCCCCAGATTGTAGTCAGTCAGTGCACAAAAGATAATAGTCAGTTGCGGTTAGTATATTTATTTCTGATGGTTATTTGGTTACTGGAAGCTTTTAAAATTTATTTTCAATTTAGAATTTTTTAAAAAATGGCTTTAATTAATTATTTTTATCCCAAAATTTCTCTTCAGCTTCTAGTAACAAAACACAATTCCTGACAGAAGTCCAAAATGCCATTGCTGTACAGCCATAAATCTCAAAGTCATCCTGTACAGCAAATGGAAGTATTAATAGAAGAAGTGATATGGAGAGAGCAAGCTGATAATGTTTATTGAAGCTGAGTCCCTAGTGACAATATCTAGCGCTAGCACTAGAAATTCTACCATTTGGAGGGTATGTGGTGTCCAGTGGCATCCAAAAGCTCCTAAATTGACTCCAGAAATTTTTGGCATCTGTTTTAACTTCCCTGTCCTTTTTCAACCTTTCTTATTGCATGTTGTAGTGCAGTGAGTGCTCCTTCTGAAACTGGATAATACCTTACACAGGCATCCACAGCAACCTCTTTACACAGGAAAATGGTTGCCATTACATGCTCCCATCCCTGCTGTCCTTAGAAATGAAATGGTGCTATGTCTTCAGGCGTGCATGGGCTCACCTAGCCTTCCATCCCTGTCTTGGTCCTGGCCACAAGCTGCTGACTGTGCTGCCTGAGATGAGTGCCACTCTTCCATCTTCTGTGTTGCCTTGCCTTCACTTCCCTGCCTCTGCCTGCCCGCCATTGTTAGTCACAGTTGTAACAGACCACAATAACATCACGCTGCTTTTCCCCATTCTTTTCTCTCAAATTCCTGCCTGTGTCTCCTTGGTCTGCCCAAGATAGAACAGCCCTAATAAAAGCAGTTCAAGTTCATATGGAGAAGGAAGCTGTAATGGACCTTTAGGGAATCCTTTATTAGGGTGAGGGACAAAACCATACAAAATTACATACAAATGTAAGCATTTAATTATTTCAAAAGAGAAGATTGGAGGAGTGAAAGAAGATAGGGTCTGAATGCTCACGCGACCAAAGTCAAATGGCATTACCTGATTTATGGTTCCCAGGCAAGACTCACTCTTGCCTGATACAGCCTTGATGACAGAAAAATGATGGGGTGCTTCTGGTGTACAATCAGATAATTAATAATTTTGTACCCAACCCTTTTCCCTTAGGTAATTAGGTCCCTACTGTGATACTGTGAGCAAATTGTGATTGCATTATTGGTCCCAAAATCAATTGTACAAGAAGTAGAAGGAGGAAAAATGCATCAGAGCAATTCTTTCTGCCAGCATGAAAGAGTCCTTGTGGACTTTACAAATGGGAGAAAACTAGGAAGGTGGAAGGCAAACAGTCTAGAAATTTGTTCTGGTCTGTAACAAACCACCTTGTTAGGTCTGAAAGCCCTAATACCATTCAAAGAATTTGCTTTATTAGGGGCTTGTGAAACCCACTGCCCTTCTGCCTGTTGCAGGCAGGGTGCAGTGCCCTGGCAGTGGCCTGGGCTGGTGCCTGATTAATCAGGGCTAAAACAGCTCTAGCCTTGGCTGCTCCAAGGAGTGATGTGATTGCACCCTTAGCTGCATGAAGGTGTGTTTGCAGCTGCTGCAGTTCATCCACTGCCAAAGGCGTTGTGGGAAGCCAGCTGCTAAAACCTCAATCCTGTTCTCCAAGGCATACCTGCTGTGTGGAAAAGCAGTCCTGGAGAACTGACAGCGTCACCAGGGCTGAGTTAAAATCAGTGTCAACTGAACAGGGATTGTATCTGCAGGCTGGGCATATCTTGCAAGTCCTGAGCGCACCCATTCATGCTCCTTTTGCTCATTACCATTATCACTGCACACCTGCAAACCCTCCTTCTGGGCAGCAGCAGGTGTCAGCAAAGCTTTGGCCTATTTGCTTCCATTTGGTTGCCTACCTGCAGGGACAGCGCCATTTAAAGTTGCCATGGTGCTTCTGCTGTGATGGGAACTGTGAGTTTGTGCCTGATGGTAACTCTCAGGGCACTTTCTTCCCACATTCAGGTTTCTGTGTCACGACACACAGGTTCACCTTTTTGACAGCTCCCTGCACACAGAGGACTACCACAGAGCAGCCCTCACATAACACATTGCTTAATGTGAAGGCTGGTGGCTGGGACAGGGTAGATAGCTGACCGCAGCACTGCAAGCACCTGTAGAAAGTTTCTTACAGCCGGTCTTGGTGGACCACCAGAATAACTGGCAACAAACCAGGAGTGTTCCTTAAACTGAGAAATGCTTGCTTGGGGAAGGAGGCTGGCAGCCAGACTAGGGCATGTGAGGAGGCTTCCAGAAACCATGCTCTCTCATTCTCCTTCCTGCCTCGACCATCTAAGGGACTGCTCTCTCCTGCTTTAAAAAAAAAAAAAAAAATCTAACTTAATAAATAAGACTTACAGTTTGAATCTCTGTCCTTTAAGCCTTCTTTCAAAAAAGTATTCCCCCACAAATCCCTTAAACACAAAAGTAGTACTTTCACTTCATTTCTTATCCAGCTAAATAAACATGCGCAGGCATGTGGAAATGGAAAAAAGCCAGTAACACTAACCTGCCTACCACATCCCGTCATTGAAACAACTGAAGGATTTGGAGGTTAGCAGGCTTATCTAGCACAACTCTGCAAAGTTGTGCAGATAATCTGCAAAATCCTGTCTCATTGGCTTCTGAGGCTTATGTTCAATAGGATTTAAAATGGATCTTTACCATAGCCCCTATAAATCAAGTCAAGGAGCTAAACCCCTTGCTTCTACCCTCCCCTTCACCATATCCTGGTAAGGTACTTAGCCATTTGAAATTGCTGTATCTAGGCAGTTCTTTGCCTCATTGTAGTTACCAAGCCATCAATAACAAGAGGGTACAGGAACCCTTTTTACAGCTAATCTATGCTCTCCTCCTAACACTCCTGGGAAAAAAGGTGTCAGAAAGACCTGGCCTCATTAGATGACTAGGCACTGCAAGGATACATTTTCAGCATCAATGAACTGCACACCTGTTGGGAGAGAGAGGACTAGCCGCTTCAGCGCTTTCCACTGAAGACAGAAAATGAGGTATGTTGGCCACAGTTTGTGAACAACTAGAGATTAATCTGCTGTGTGCTTAAGGATACTGACAAAATGGAGATGTACAAAAAGCTGTGTGTGGTATGAGGGAGTAGCTCAAAGGCTGATGGAAGAACTGAAGCTGTAAGAGTTGCTATCTTTTGCTCTCCTCCAGTGACTTTTGAGTCTATGGGGAGAGTAGCTCTGCTAGCCATGCACCCCGGTAGGGTACTGCCACACTTGCAGGATTCAGACAAGACTGGTCATCAAGGTGACACAGAACCCTCCCCTGGGAAGAGACTTCTGCAGGAATATGTCATGGAACACCACAGAGGTAATTCAAGGTAAACAGGAATGGAGAGGTTGGGAGAGGTCAGGCACCTCTGGCTTTTCTTGCTTTACATGGGATCAGGATCCATAGTCAGACAGGACTTTGAGGTAGCACTGCCTGCAATCCTTCTTCAAAGTGAATATACCAAAGGTGCTTTTCAACCATACAGTTAGGTTTCATTTAAAACCAAACTAGCACAAAGGAACTTCTGAAAAAAAGGAAAGCAAAACAAAACAACCTCTTAGCATTGATGGGTGATTCAGAACAGAAATAAAGATCTTTCCCTTGCCTGCCTTGCCTTCCCAGACCAGCCCCTTTCTTTCATTCCTTGCCCTCAGTTCAAACAATTTTCCAGGCCTACCTCAATTGCAACAAACTTGACAAAGACTCTTTCAGGGCCCTAGGAAAAAAATCTTTCTTTCCACCATCCCTGAAGCCTGTTGTCTTGCTCTTTCTCCAGGAAGCCTCCCAGCCCCATCTGTGCTGCCTCTCCCCACTTTGCACACAGCTGGCACCCCAGCGGGTCCCCCTAGGCAGCTCATGCTGCACAGTTTTCAGGGCAGGGAGGACCTATCCCTCTCCCGCAAAAGCTGAAGCCATTCAAATTGAAGGTAGTGGGGTGAGGCGACTTGCTGTTAAACAGGAGGATAAGAGCAGTCAGGTCCAAAACCCAAAGCATCTGTCTGTCTCTCATACAAGAAACACGAGTATCCATGGACACTGATAGATGAGGGAGTCACAGATGAAAAATAATTCTTATGTAAACACTCAATGTGGGAACAAGCTGCAAATCTTGTTAGATGATGACAGGTAATATTGGTCAGAAGTCAATTCACACAGGGCTGCAAATTTATCTGGGTATTGGGCCTATGCAGTTTGTTCTCAGTGTGTAATTATAAAATGCAGTGATCTTCATGGGCACATACAGAGATATAATTGGGACTGTGCAGAGCACAAATTAGATTTGAGAAATGTCTTTTGCATCTGTGCTTTAAGACATGGTGAGGTTGTTTCATTAGCAAGCAGAGATAAAGAAAAAAACTCCCCTTCTTGCACAGTTGCTAGCTGTTTTTGTAAATTAAATAGCACAGCAATTTGCTGTTTTGAAATGACTAGAGTGGTGAGGAGACAGCACTTGTTCTGCACAAGCACATGGCAAGTAGGGAGGAAAAAGATGATTAAACATATAAAAACACCTCTGGCCCAGAAAGTCCTTAAACTGCACATAGATGGCAGTCGAGAGGCTCTTCTGAGGAAGTATCACAAGTATACCATACTATGTACTTATTTACTGTTGTCCCTAGGCATCTGCTTTTGGGCACATCAAAACTAGGCTATCACATGAGATGAACCTTTGATCTGACCCGCCCTGGGTGTTCCTACGTCACTCAAAGGCTGAAGGCAGCTCCTGAGATTCAATTAATAAACCAGAGGGCTGTCAGAGATGAGATTCTCCCCTCAAATGCTGTGCAGACCTTTTTTTCTCTTGCTGAGTTGCAGGGAAGGGCTCACATCATGGCGTCGGGGAGGAAAAGTTGCCTGCAATAAGGAGCCAGCTGAAGTCTTTTGCTAGGAGACAAAAAAAGCTTGCACAGAGAGACACTGCATTGGTGCAAGCACTTCATGAGTACCGGAGCATGGTTTTCTGTCCCATGGGCAGCACTGGTGTGACTTCAGTACGCACAGGTGTCAGCTAGGCTGTGCGCAGAGGGAGAGCTGGCAGGAGAAGCAGGAGTCCTAGTCCATCGTCTACAACAAAGCTGTTGCTGGCCTGTGTGGGGGCCAGGCAAGAGGATGCCTGCAAGAAAAGCAGCCTCTAGGATGTCTCTCCACTTAACAAATAACCTCATGAGCAATACTAGTCATTATTCAAATGCACATGGTATGTCTTGGGCAGGGATGGATACACTCCATCCCAACAGGACAGATGTGTACAGGGTGCATGGGGAAAAGAGCTGCACAACTGCAGCCTGTGGCACACCACCTCTTGCTCTGAAAGGGCCTAAAGCTTCTCTAGGTCTTTCCCCTATCTAATAAAGACCAGTTGGATGTGCAGTGGCAGCATTAGTTTGAATTCTTACTATTGATTTTATCAAAACCTCCTTTAAAAATCTCCAGCTGGTCAGTAGTGCTACCAGCCACTTTTGTTTCCAAACAAAATTGGATCCAGATTATGCAGAAAAACAGATTCACCTGTCCCCTCCCTGGAGCCACTGTACACAGAAATCTGAAGCGCACTCTGCACATCATCTCATGCACTTATACACAGAGCCTGTAGAGCTTCTTTGTTAAATGAAGATTTCAAATATTCAGAAGCAACTGTACATGCACACACACAAAAAACCAGTCCTCATCTGGCAAGGCTCTTTTAATATTGTACTTTTACCAAACCACAGTACATACTTCAAATAAGGCCTAACAGATTATACTCTTTATAAATTTACAAACAATTTATTCTCCTTAAAGAGATCATATTACTTTTATCAGTCTTGTGTATTTCAATGAATTATATGTTTATTCAAGCATAACATAGCAAATGTAGCCATAAATCTGTAGACTAAATGTCTATAACAGAGGAATCTCAGATACACTATACTTTCAGATTAGGATTTTTTAAAAAATATACACATTTTTGTTTAAATAGGGTAACCGTCATATCCTGGTTATGCTTCCCATGGGAAAATTGTGCTCAAGAAAGAAACCTGTGGAATAGAATAACTGCAAACAGACAAGGTCTTGGTTCACCCACCAGGGATCTGAGTCAGCTTTGTAGGCACATAACCCTGGGATTGGCTTTCAATAAGGTTTGGAGGGATGGGGTGAGAGGCTGGTTTAACTTTCCTAATAACCAATGGCCCCAGTCCTTTCCTGGGTACAGACCTCTCCACAGCAGCAGGAACAAGACTGATATGAAAGCACAACTGCAGTTCTACCTCTAACCAAGAGCCCATGTTACTGAGAGCTGGCTGGCTGGTAGAGATGCATTACTCAGACATGGCATACAAACAGAGAGTATTTTTAAAAAAGGGAATAAAAGAGACGGGGGAGTAAAATGACTTGCCTCAGTAGCAATTTTGACAGTCTTTTGCTACTGCTATGTTTATGAATCTACTTCTGAACACTCATTCATGTCCAAGACTCTGCTGACCCCTTTTCCTGCTCACCCATAGCCCAGCTGTTGCTAGCTTGCTATCTTGCCAAGCAAAGCTATAGATATAGCAGCACCTCACTAACCTGTGAAAACACCAATAGCTTGCTAAAGAAACTGTGTTTCGAGGCCCTCACACTGGTCAACATCACGGGCTATGCAAGGCAGGTGTTTCTGAAGTGTTACATGGCACTGATGGCTTCAATCAGTCTCACAAAGACTGAGAAATAAGTTCCTGCTTGAGCCCAGTGTGTCCCTACCAGAGAACCAATAAGGAAAAAAAAAAGACACCAAGACAAAACCCAAATCCAAATCATGCAAATTATAGCTGAATAATAAAAACCAAAATCCAAGCCTGCACCCCAAGTGCCCCTTGCTACAGAGACAGCTGGTTACTTTCTAAAGACTGCAGAACCAGCCACTCTGTAGCTCCTAAATGAACAAGAGTTTAGCAAGAACTACCATGCACAAAGTAAAGGCCACTTATAAAACATGTCCATAAAAATATCTATTTATCTCTATATTTCTATGTATATACGTCAGTAAGAAGCTTCAGACTGAGCACAGACCAAGCTCTCCATAGTGTGGAGGTGAAATCTATTTAATCCCTATGAAATGAAATGCTCTTAATTAAGGTTGGCATCCACATGTAGGGTTAAGTCAGTACAGATCATTTCCAGCAGGCTTCTGTTAATTAGCAGTAGTCAAATGGCGTAGCAGGGTTGTCGAGGAGCTGAAGGCTTTCCGGAATATTGTGCCGGATCATGCTATTGTATCAGAGGAACTCCCTGGACTTGGGCTGCTCAACGCATGGTTCAGTTCACCAGTACTGAAGATATTTTATATGCCACCTGCCCAGCCCACTCAGTGGGCTTGATCCACTGAAGACCAGAGCAAAAGGAAAGATCCTCCTTACCAGTGTGTGAGTGAGATCAACTGCAGGTTTGTGGAAAGCCAGTTCCTTGTGCTTCAAAGAGTTAATGGGAATCAAGTGATGTCTTAGCCTTCTTTATTCAAATAACTCCGGTCACTTATTTTAAGTAGTTAGAGCTTCAAAAGATCAGACACAATGCAGGAGTTGCAACAGGGTGAGTATAATATCTCAGGTACTCCAAATGCAGAAGCATTTTTTTTTCCCTGAGGTGCTGGTGCAATGAAAATAAAATTATTTGATAGTCAATGTTGAGAATTTTCTTGGATGTGCTAGTAACTGAAATCTCTGAGTGCTGACTTGTTGCCCCTGCTGAGATGGACCTTTAAAACTCCAAGTGAGTAAAACTACTAGAGGCTTTTACAGTGTCACTATTTTTGAGTGCTCCTTTGGAGGCTACCGGTGACCTCGTATACACGCCACAAAAGTACAAGGGAAAGGGATGGCTGAGGGTTAATTCTGACATCTTGTGGTCCTAAGGAAAAGAACAGTTGGCTTTTGCTGGATATTTATTTCAGTATTGGTATCTCTTGGGAAAACTTGAACCAAGCAAATGAAAGTGAGTATGCTTAATGCAATGAGGTGCAGCTGCCTCATTTTCAGACTCTCTTTGCCAGACAGTGCTGTGATTTGGAACAAATACAAACAAGTTGTGAATTAATGTTGCAGATGGCAGAAACCAAACTTTTACCTTCAGTCACTGAGTACTATAAACAGATAAAACCCAGCTGCAAATATAATAGAAGGCAGGGATTTAGTGGCATATAACTTTCCCACTGCAATAGCCACATTTTAGGAAGGTGAGAGGCTTCACTCTGGTCAAAGTAGCAAGCATTGCTGGGAAGGAGTTTACATATCATGACAGTGAAAGGTGACGAATTTATCAGGGAGAGAGATAATTTCTAAAGTAGTAGATGGGGAAAAAACCCTAGAACTGTCAGCCAATTTCTTGCCATGCTACCCTTGGAGTGGTGGGTAGGGAGTTTGGAAAGAACGGGATGATAGATGTGCACAGAGATCTTACTCCTGTAGCAGAAACCCTACAACAAAAAGCACTTTATGTGGTGTTTCAGGGTGTGCACCAAAGGGAATCTCTCTTTGCTACCTTGCCCTGTTGTAGTGGTTTATATTTCAGGGATAAAGATCTTGTTAGTGCAAGTTATACAAGAAAACTCTGCAGGCAGACCTTGATTTCATAACAGAAATAAACTACGACTAGCTGCTGATACTGTGTCCAGTCATCTCAATATAGGGCAGTGCTTAATAATGGCAAACCATAGATTTATTTTTAAACATTTCCCTAACAGAGACTTTAAAGACAAAGCAATACAGGGCTGTTGGCCCAGCTTGTGAATGATTTATTGACTGTGTCAAGGTCAGACTGCTTCAGTGACACAGGAATTGCAAGTGTGAAGATGCTCAGTTTCGAGAACAAACATTGGCATATAGGGGATGGCTACCCTGTTTTTATTCAGCCGAGTTTTATCTTGCATACCTCCACATGGGTTTAAAAAAATAATATATAGACTTGTCTGGTTGCTCCACTGCTAACCAAAGCCATGACTGAAAGTAAGAGAGCTGTTAGGCTGGAAATTTTCCAGAGGAAGCCTGCTTCCACCTGACTTGAGTCACCTGAAGTTATTGCTTTCTGGTAGATTCAACAGTTTGTTGACTTGCTCCAGTGACTCTTTCAGTCCGTCTTAAACAGAAGTCTGGTGATAGCCTACAGCTGTGAAAATGGGGTCAGTGGGAAAAACAGGTGACTGGACGGTATGCTAAGATAATCTCTTCTAGTCTCCCTTTCCCATGAAAGGTTGGACAGAACATCTTTTGAGGTCCATTCCAACCTGGGTTGTTCTGTGGTTCTGTAAGATGGGGAAAGGGGATAACAGACAGGGACAGGCAGCAACACATCTGAGAATTCTCTTCTAAGCAAGGACAGAGCGGTTAGAAGAAGAGCTTGGGACTGGTGATTCTGTGCTCTCAGCAGCAGCCTAGAGTAGCTTACTTAAGTTTCACATCTTCAGCTGTATTCTTGCAACAGTCTGTTTTAAAGCACGTGAGAGAGGGGAGAAGCTTAAATATTTTGGCCAAAAAGGAAATGCACACATAGTAGTGTATGACTAGCTGCAGCACTGTACCAATCCCAAACCCCTAATGGAAGGATGAGAAGAAACTCTTTCTGGCATAGTTCATTGTTCAGCATGCTAAACATTCCCTCAGATGGTTTCTGCTCTAGTGTCATTTCAGTAATTTATTTTTCTTACTTGTCAGAAAATGTCATCTACCTGCCTTGACATGGGTTTTCAGTAAGTAAGAATTTCTTAGAGCAGCCCTTTTCTAGAATCCAGAATGCCAGTTGTTTAATATTATCAGTATAAATACCTCTAGGTTCAAATAATTAATATGGCAATAGTACATCTCTGACCCTTGGAGACAGCAGAATTAATGCTATGAAATCTGAGGAAATAATCACTTGCTATTCCCTATTACATACCAAGCAAGAACATTAATCTATGGCAAAACAAAGGGTACACACTTTGCTGTTATGTTTGTTGTTTAATCCAGATGTATTTCCATTAAGGAAAAAATAGCAGTGGGAGCATAAGTAGACATTATTGGAAGCTGCTGCATCACAGAAGGAACAGGATGCACTAAATTTATTACTTGATTCTGTGTATAGTTGCAGAGTATATCTTACCCCCTTTTCACAGAAGCAGTTCTGGTTGTGCTTTATATCACATGGAATAATTGCTCGACTTTTCTCATATGATGTTTTGAAAATAGAAAACTAGTCAAAAGAAACTCTTCTTTGTGCAAGAGCCTGTTGGTACCAAACTTTTCTTTTTTACATGCAGTGACCTTTTAAAAAAACTTCTTTGGTAAAAAAGCCATGAATTGGCCACTTTTCTTCCTGGTTCTTAAGTTTGTTGGCATAATAAGGATTTTGAGCATAAAGCTTCAAGAAGAAGTCTGCTTATATGTGAAAGTTAATAGGGAGTTAATAGGGTGTTAAAAGAACTGTGTTACCAATTGTTAAACAAATGCTTTTCAATAACCAGGTCTAAGTCTGCTCTCTTTTGGGGCCTACTACTGTAGGGCAAAGTCTGAGTTTATCTTCAAAATTGCAGTTAATTTCAAGAGTGATTTTGCTAGCACTGCAGACTCATAGATTTGAAGCAAGTTTGTTATCTTATTCACCATATACCCATTATGGCAGTAATTACCCAAGAGCTGTAGACATCACACCCTGAATAGTCTTAGATTTCAGAGGTGCACGTGCACGCCCACACACTTCTGGCTGCAGTGTAACACACGTGGTGACAGCAAGAAGCAAAGACTCTCCTTTGTGTCACAAGTATCAGAACGGCTTTAAACTTGACCCTTCGCTTCCATCTCTTTGTTCTACAGCTTTCCTATGTAAATGAAAAAGACTCCTGTAGAAAGCATGACTCTCCTTCTAGGGGTTACAACAGTCAGTACAAAGGAACAGTCAAAACATGGTCACAAGGCATCACAACAGGACTTTGCCACTATTATATTCCACAAATTAAGTTAAGGTCTTGGATGGGGCCAGGGCTTTGGGTCAGTGGTTAATAAGGCAATTCACACTGTAGACAGAGCAACGGGTTGGGACAAGCACAGTCCCTCTGACTCGGGTGGGTGCTGCACTGATGCTTCTTTGCCTAGATTTCACACTCTCCCATTCAAGTGCACTTAACATAGTTATTTTATAAAATGCTTCACATCATAAAAACTTTTAAAAGCCTGATAAAATAGTTTATTAAAAGGAACAGACACAAGTCTGTTGAGCTGGGCATACATTTTTCTTGATGACCTTAATAAAAGGCTCACATTCATCAAGGAAAGGACAGAGCTATAGTAGGAGAGGAAGGCAAACAACCCACACTCAGCTATTTGTAGTGTGTAGCTCTTCTGAAGCTGGCAATGCCAGAGCCTGCAATAACAAATGTGAGCAGAACTGATGGCAGACTGCTTGCTGCTATCTGCAAAGTCATCAGAAGGGGAAAAACTTCAGAAAGGCAGACATTTCATTTAAATTAAATGAAATGAAAACCCGAGACTCAGCCCAGCCTACTTCCACAAGTACAGATTTACACTGCCTGAAATTCTCCTCTGCAACAGGTAATCAGGGCTGCCTGATGCAGGAGGAACATACTTGCACTTCAGTAAATCTTCCCTGGTTTTAGCATCCTCTCTTCTTATGTGTAACTGCATTTTGTAGTCCTTTTTTTTCAGGTACTGTGGGCCTTTTCTTAAGAGGCCTTTCCGATTTCTGTCCTGTCCAAATTGATTTCCTGGTACTAGATAAGGAAAAAATATAGACAATGATCAGAATATACAAAGCATGAGGAAACAGCTGTTAGGGTAATTAAAACTATAATTTCTTTCTTTGTTTCTTTCTTTTTTTTTTTTATTTACCAATTTGGTTTCTAGCACTTTAGTTAAAAGACAAGACATTCACAGAAGATATTAGGTGTACATACAAGTTGTCCTTTCATTATAGTTTACACACTGTTGCTTTTAGAAGGCAAGGTTTCTTTTTCATTTCTGTAGGATGGATAATGAAATCTGATTAACAGAATTTAGGGTCTGCTTTTCAAAAATTACACCCTTTCAGGATCACTATGCTTGCTGGAATGTAAAATTGTCTTGAACAATTTTTTTTAATGTGGAGAAACCACATTAAAAGCTATTGCTTGTCAAACTGAGATAGCTTCACATTTCAACAGACACCCTGGAAATTAGATGCATCTGCCATTAAAGGACACTGTTTTAATTAAAATGTAATTATTTACTAGACTCTTAAACTGAATTCTTATCACTACAATAAAGTTGTACACATACACCACTGCTTTGGCAGTTTTACTGAAATATTTATTATGACCATCCTTTCACGTACAGTATGCTGACTAGAGCACGATATTAAAATGCTGCCATACCTTTGAAGTGATAACTGCTAGAAGAGATATAAAAGGTATAGGTAATGTTTAAGACAAGAAAAATACAAAGCAGAAATGCTCCAGTACTAATTAAAGATACGTATTCCTATTTAATACATCTGAATTTTCTATCAGTAAATATGGAATAAGCAGTGTGTGAAAGACTTGATTCAAAACCACCAGATTGGATTGCAGATTCCCCCTCAAGGCTGGGTTGACATCAAAATTAGTTTTCCACTATTTTGGCTCTTTGGAGCTCCACTACTCATTAGCTGGTCGTCTGCATGTGTTGTGAATAAGGATCCAAAATATTTCTTACATTATTTCACTGAGAGCCCTACTCTCCAGCCCAGTCTTGCTCTCCCAACCACCGATGGCAGTTTTGCCATTGATTCCCATGGAATTGGGAATAAGCCTTTTAGAAACACAACTGCGACACTTCGGTTCTCCAGCCAGCAGAAGAAGCTACATTTTCCTGCACAGTTCAAATAGGTGAAGCAGCTAAAAAGAGGTGATAAAAAGACTGATTATTTAAATATTCTTTGGGAAAAGTACAGAGTTCTATAGAAGCATGATCCGCTCTCCCCTCCAACAGATTTTCCCACTACAGGAATATGGATAGTACCTGTTACATCATGGATTTTTAGCACAAATAAGAGTGGGTGAAGTAAACTATGGATGTTGTTTCAACCTTCAATAATAGGGTTGCAGAAGAAGAAATCCTCAGAATAGATATAGTGCTAGCAAAATATACAAGCTACTTCTCTGAGCCTGCACCTGCTTCACTGTTAGGCGGCCTAATGACCACTACCTATAATTAAGCATATGCCAGTCTCAAAAATGATATACAAAGCATACAGGCAGGAATTCAGCTACAGTCACCAAATGCCTAGACAGACACCAGCTGCTAGTCTACAATACCATGTCTAAGATCCAGTTTAAGAAGGAACAAGAATTCTAATAATTAAAAGAGTTTCTAGAGTTATGAAAGTGACTGTATCACAAAAATAATGACAAGAATGAAGATTATCAACATTTTAACACAGCACTAATGAATTTCACATAAAGAGGTCCATGGTGTCCAGTCAATGGAGAGATGCGGATGCTTGCCACTTGCTTTCCGATATTTAAAACCTGTTTTTTAAATTTAAGACACTAATTTATAACTATTGCTTGCGCAATGATCAAAGGATGTTTTCCAGAAATTCTTGCTTGCAGGGTTAGTGTAATCTTTTAGAAAATCAGTGAAGAGATGTCACAGGCCTCACCACCATAACCCAGACAACTGTCCCTTGCTATGCCAAGGACTCAGTTAGGCACAGAGACCAAGCTATCTTTCCTTTCTAGTGCCATGCTGAGGCATTTGGCAAATTTGCACTGTGGCTGCTAAGTCTGTCTCTCCAACTTGAGGCAGCAGAGGACTCCAGTCTCTCAGGACACATTAAGTCTGATCCTCCTCTTGGACATTAAGTTCAGATTAGTAAGTAACTTTCTGCTGCAAACCAAATCCCAATCTATGAAGATTATGCTATATTCACTTCTCTTGGTAACTTGAAGTTGCAGGCAAGTATGTTTTTCAGAGTGGACTAAAATACCATTAAAATCAAATTAAACATAAAATAATGTATATAAAAGGGAATGCCTTTTCAATCCTACAAAGACATCTGTGATTGCTATGTATTTTGCTGAATAGTTAGGCAGATCTAGCAGGCTAGATCAATCCCATGCTGATACTCTCCAAGGCATGGAGACCGATCTTAAAGATTAAACAACAATAAGGACTTATCTGCTTGACTGAACACAAGAGAGGGAGAGGTTAATACTTGAGGCAAGACAAAAGACTGCAGAGCACAAGAGTGACAAGTGATTTTTATGCCTAGGATTCAGGTCCTTTTGCCGCATAATATTACCTGAGACACGGTCATTTTCTTTGAAACTGGCAACTTTTTTGACTGCTAATTTCAAATCTGTAACCAGAAGTAGTCAATAGGCTTGATTTGCTCTGGTACCTATGTTCAATGAATCCTGAAGAGGACTTAGGCTACCATCCTTAGAACCCAAACTACCTGGCCTTGTTTGTCTGACAAATTGTGCTTACAAATTTACCTGGTAAGACGCCAATATTTTCTTCCCCCTCCATGATTTTTTTTAATTTTAAAGCATCAACTAGAATAATGAAAAATACAACCAAAAAGATATGGAAATTAAAGATGCCAGCACTGCTCAGTGTAGTAGATTGCAGATTTGCGTGAAAAATAAATGTTTCTTGTACAGAAAAATGGATTAACTCTGTGCATACTAAACCCAGCAATATTAAAGATAAAGCAAATCTAGGACTGTCACAAGCATCAATACTTTTAAAGGGAAATTCTTGGTATTGTTTCTGTTCTTTTAGCACACAGCAAATGCCCTGCAATACATTCATTCCTTAATTCTGTTCCACTGCAAAAACTGCCCATTAAGGCCTTAAATTCCTATCAAATCAGACCACTGGAGAACCATGTTCCTCTGCAGAGGGCGGGCTAAAACTATGTTATTGCCATCAAATGATATTAGGTCTTCAAGCCGCCCCTTTGCCTTTCCTACAAGCTGCCTGCCTGTTTCTCAGGTGATACCTACAACTTCCCTGGTATAAGAGGGGACATGGGGTGCAATCCTGCACTTGGCATTGTCCTTGCTATTCTTAAAAATGACTTAGAAAGACAGCAAAATAGTTCAGGTAAATCTCTGTATTGAAAAGTAACTCTTCACTGTGTGCTGTGTGTTTCTCACGTGCTCTCCGAGCAGTTTCCTTTGCCTCATCTGCCTGCCTGCAGAGGCTTTCCTTGCAACGGGACTGAAACAAAGGATTTAAAGAATAAATCACTATGCTAGAGTTGGAAAAAAAGTATTATGTGAAGCCTGTGAGTTCAAATGCATTGACTAGAGCTGTGCTAATAATTCTGTGACAGCCTATAAAAAAGAAACAGAAGCAAACAAAGCCTGACTCTAATTCCCTCCTACAATGCTTATGCCTAAGTACGCCACAGGCAGAGCCGAGTTTAAAGTGGCACGTGCTTCAGGTCACCAGTGCCATGGCCAAAGACACAGGAACAGACTAGGTCTACAAACTCACACTGTATCATCCTCCCTCAGAGACCAACAAAATAATACTACTACTACTAAACCACTCCCAAAGCTTCCTGTGCTTTATGATAGTCCTCTCTGGTAGCAGTAGTAGTAGTCGTAATAAAAGTATTTTTACATCGCTGATGAGGATTGTATGCAAACAACAAAGTGCCTGGGTCAAGAAGATGGATCCTGCCAGGGTTGGTGCATGCTGATGACATGTTGAAAAACTGACGAGTATGATTTGCATTAATCCTCACCCCCCTGTCCCACTCCCAGCTGTGAACCCCAGGTTCAATGCCACCAAAATTAATGGTGATACGGTCAAGGCATGGGGCTGAGGGCAGCCTATGGGGAAGTGGCCAGCCATGAAGGAACACAACACCAGGAAGAAAGCTCTGCCACTTGTTCTCAGGACAGAACTACCCATGTTTTAAACAGCTTTTAAAAAATGTAAAAAACCAGCCCCGTTTCTCATCGCAGGTATCCAGAACACTTCTAAACACACACAGAAATAGACAGGTATTACTGAAAATTTTAACCAATGCTGAAGCTGCAAAACTGCTATTTGTTGTAGTTGTTTGAATACAGAAGGGGCAATTTGCTGTAAATAAACATTAAAAAGTATTTTTTCTTAAATGCTTGAGATATTCTTCTTTTTCACTCCAGTCTCAGTGGTATTTTCCTGTCACTTGCTCCTCCAGTTGTGCTGATCTTTTTACTATACCTGTGCTCAAGCGTCCGACGCAGTGTTCTCTCCCCACTGCAAGAGTCATCCCAGTCCCTGGCCCAGCTTGTATCCCACCCCAGGCCCCGTCCCCATGGGCTTAGATAAGCCATTCCTTTTTGCTCTCATCGATGGTTTCTGTGAAGTTAGGGTCATTGTTCATGATGGCAGCGTCGGCACTCTCGGCTGACTCTGCCCCTTTGGCCTCATTGGTGTGGTAGGTTCCCTTGTGGCGAAACATGTAACGGATCAGGAACACCAAGGTGCAGAGGATGGTAAAGATCACCACTGCGATGATGCCTACAGAGGTGGAAAGAAAAGATGCCACTAGTGAGGAGAACATCACATTTTGACACAAAGAAAGGATCCCACAACTCCTCTGAGCTGAGCCGAAGCTACCTGGGCAGTTAAACATCACCACAGTTGCCTGGTTTCCACTACTCTAATATTTATATATAGTTTTCACTACATACAAAATGTCACTGAGTGGAGTCTGCTAGTGACTTTCATCCTGTAGGTAAACTTCAACATTAATACCTACTTAGAGGTGAGCTTTTGCTGATTGTGAAGCAGAGGATTCCGAGTGCTCCCAAAACACAAGGGTGAAATGGTGACATGTCACTGCCTGGACAGCTTTTTGAGGATGGAGTTACTGACGTATACTTTCCAGACAACGGTTGTATAGATCTATCATAGACCCTCAACATGTCCTTGAAAATTGGCTTGGCTTACTGTTGGCTCACTGCACTCACTAGGTGCTGGCTCCACATAATTACAGATATAACTGCTTTATCATCAGCCTTATTCTTAATCGATCTCCCTGCAATGGTCTATTTGGGGTTCAGCCCTGTTATGGAGCAGTCATATATCTTACCCTCTTAGGCATAGGTAACTATGTGCTAAAGCAGCACTGTTCCTTTTTTGGCCCTTCTCTATAGCCATGATGATCTTCTAGGATGAAGATATTATAAAATTCTCAGGTTAAAAAAAATATTGTAATCAGCCAGAATTATGTTATGCCACTTTTGTTAATTGGACAGCCAGGCTGTTCAAGTGTGGCCTGAATTTTTCTGAGGAATGCAATGCTGTCCCTCTAGTATTGTAAGATTTCAAAGTATTAAGGAAAAGTTTTAAGTAGTAATAAAAATATAAATGAAAAAGGAACAATAACATAAAAACTAAAGCAACTAATGTAAACCTGGATATGGAAACATAGATCCTTGAGGGGGCCAGGGAAAAGATACAAGAAATTCCATTAGACTGCATGTACTACTATACTCAGTGTTGCTTTACGTGACAAAACCCACCACCAGTATGTCATTTTATACGCATTTAGAACTGACTGAAAGCTATTAGGGTGATCTTTACAATTTATTTTTTTAATATGCCTTCAGAATTTGATGCAGTGGCAAAGTTCTCCCAGGGGATTTATGGTACAACACTTCCACACTATGGGACAAGGCAGAGAAAATTGCAAGTCTGCATAAAATTAATCCGGATCCTTATTTCTGGAGGCAGCTGGCCAGAATATCTTCAATGGAATGCTAATTCAAAATGCCAGTTCTGATATTACTTAACATCACCTATCACACTGAATGGGACTTTCCAGCACATAAGCTATAGAAGAACTTGGCTCCTAAAAAGCAAGGCAGGATCACGAGGGATTTTTGGCAAGGGTGGAGCAAATAGTGTTTGACATAGATTCATGTTGAATCTGCTGTAACTGGAAAAGTGTCTTCACCATTTCATGTAAACTAATTACTCTGTTAACATAAGTACCTACTGCAAAGTAGGTCCCTACATGGATTCTTAATATGTGCATTATGAGTATCAGTATTTTGATTTGGTTAAAACTGAACCTGAGGAGACAAACTGAGAACAAACTATTTCACTAGTACAATGTGCCTGAACGGACTTAAACAAATTTCTATTTAACTTTCTTCAGGTGTAGTTTTCCTATATATCCAGCTCTTAATAGCTTTAATATGTTACCAGTTGCAATTCAGCCATCACAGTCATACTGCAAAGCACCTTACAAAAGTAGATGTTTTTCCTACCTCCAATAATGGCAGAATTTCTGTTAACTCCATCTCCTATAGCTTGACCGTTGTATGGGAAATCAGCACTGGCTGTAAATAAGGAATTAAAGATTCATGTTGTAATAGTAGTAAAACCTCACACAGTAGTTCAGAAATACATCCAACATCCTCAGATACAATTTAAAGAAAATTCTGATCCCTAGATATTTATCTAAAAAAGAAAAAAATTTTCACTATTATCTAATCCCTCAGAACTTTGTGCTTCCTCCTCTTAACAAAAATAAAATTAAAATAAAGGAGGTACTCTCAGGAAGCATTTATGTTAATACAGGAGGCAATTTTGTTACTCTACTAACAAAAATTCAGTAAGTTTCTTTAGCACAAAACCACACAAAATCTTTTATTTCAAATGAGTGTGATTGTACATATTATTATGAAGATTTTTGCCTTTGTCACTGCTATCCATGAAAGACTTCAGAAGTTTCTAGGATTTAGTGACCATCATTGGGTACAACTGCAAGCCCTTTGAAAGAAAAACTGCCATCCCTTTTGCTGCTGCACAGTGTAAGGTAAGCAAGTGGCTGCATTTTCTGTTGGTCAGAGCCTTAGAGCAATTACCCAAACGAGCATGTGCCAGCACCTTTGCTAGTCTAAGGAGAAAGCCCAACGTGGCAGCTTAGCTACTGCTGTGCAAGTGCTTTGGAGCTAAGATGCAAGACTGTGTGTTGGAGAAACTGAGGCATGGCAGGCAGGAAAGCACGTGGGAGTGGAGAGCCTCCAGCTTACAGGTGAGGAGAGGAAATACAGCCAGATGTACCATCGCTCACCTGCCAGCAACCTAGGAAATGAGAAACTCTTTCCGTCAGAGCTGGGTGAACGAATCTGTACAGGTTTAAAGTAGATATGGATGGTGGTCTTAGTTTTAACCTCCAGAAAACACCACAGAGGCTTTTCAAAGGCAATCTCATCAACGAAGCCGCCGAGGTGAAGGGCTCCGGAGTGGAAGATCGCGCCGGG
>NW_010533959.1:0-6125 GCF_000687285.1 Phaethon lepturus
CTTGCTGCTATTTAGATACCTTCACAAACAGTGAACCTTGCAGTTGCCTTCAATGTAATTAAGAATTCTGGAAGCTCTGTCTATAGATTGGCATTTGCATAGTGTTTTATAAATGGAAAGCAGTACATGTATAAGTATCAGTGATCATGGATTTAGCCTTCCAAAGACAGTCCTATGTGTCTTCAAAGTGATTACATTTCTAGATGTAGGACACACTGCAAGATTTTATTTATATATTAACTTGAGTCAGTGTTCAGTGTTTTGGAGGGCAAAAAATCTCAGAGGGTTTGCTTTCAGAAGTTAAAAAACTACAAAGAGGTTCAGAAAAAAAGAATAATTCTGTGTGAATATTTTATATTTAATGTATTACTTGTGGGCATCGTGGAGTAACTGCTGGATAAAACTTCATACAACAAGACTGCCTTCCATAGGGTTGCTGGTTGCCTTCTGTGTTGTGGTTAATCTTGCTGCCTTTATGCTCTGGGGAATGATAGAAGAGATTGCAGCGCAGCAGAAGAAGGGTTTTGGTGGGTCCCATACTGAATACCATTCAAAAAAGTCAAGCTGTCACAAAAATACATGCTTTAACCTGGGATGTACCACCATCTCTCATCTCTTTAAGACACATGAAATAATTTTTTTTTTTCCTCTCCTCTATTGGATTTCAGCTGAAGTGTCTGCTCTCGTTTTAGGCATGCCATTGCAGGAATGTTGTGGACTAATAAAAAAGCTCAGTAGAGAGAAGTGGGATTAATCCAATTTTTAACACAAAGGAAAAATATGCACTGGGCCTTTTTAGTCTTGAGATGAGAAAACTATGGCAAGGTGCAGAGCCACTGTGAGGAGCTGCTTTAAACACTGGGCTCAGAGCTAAGCCACAGAAGAGCTATGGCACCTGTAAACGACTCGTAAAAGAACCAAGGTCTCAGCATCAGTGTGTGGTATCCTGCATACCTGGAAATCAGGGGAGGTTTCCAAGTATGGAAGTCACGGGGATTAGAGACCGGATGGGTACCGCTGTGGACCGCGGAGGTGGGAGCAAGGGCTTCCCTGGGGGAACCGGTGAACCATAAGGCAAAATCTCTCATATTCTAACATCCTGCAAAGTTTGTCGAAACTTTTTACATGTTGAAAGGAAATAAGTTGTTCGCCAGTTCCACCAGAGATAAGATAAAAAAAGGGTTAAAATTGCCAAAAGGTGTGTTCTGATTCAACATAAACAAATAGCATTATTTTTGTGTAGACTAACAGATGTCCAGCTAGACAGTAACAAATATTTTCTAAGAAATAGAATGTACTACTTAGTAGGGATCGTGGAATTTTTTTCCCAGAACATTTTTTTTAAAGAATAATGCAAAGAAAACTCTGTTTTGAATAATGTAGAATTAGTAACTGATGTTGCTTTGGGACAGGGAGATAGATTTAATGGCTTATTTTGATTAGAGTGCGCATTCTATTGTATATACCCTGGGAATCATTCTGTCGCTGCAAGGTAAGTAGGGAGAATTGATCCACCATTCCTTCAAAGTATTCTTCATTAAACTTATCATTGTATGTTCAAGAAATCACAAGCTTTTTATGAACTACTTAGACATGCTTTTTGTGTTTTGGTTACTTTCATAGTGTTCAAATTTTTAAATTGGGATAGGTAGTGCCACCTATAGCAAACCACCTATGGTAAGTATTTTAAAAAAAAGTTCATTCCAGTGGTGAACACCAGCAACTCTTGTTATTGCGTGGGAGCAGTGATGATGTAATACCAATCCATAATGCAGCAATCATCCAGAACAATACTGATTACTCATCCTACACATTTTAAAGCGAGGAATTTATATATGTATGCTTACACAAGAATTATCACCCATATTTTTTAATAATGATTTTGTAATAGTGTACATGTACACTTACCTTCTAAGCCAAACTGTAACATATTGTTTGCATGTGATTTCATAGCCCATCCTTTCCTTAACATGCTTAGTTTGAAAGCACAACCACCAGAGGTACGCACACAAATCAACTGGCTGGTCAGATATAACATTATTGTTGCAGTTGTTCATTAGACATGCACAGTCCACGTACTTCTGATGTAAATTCGAGGTACCATTGCACAAATTACACATCTGCTAATAATCTACCCAAATTTTAACTACAGAAAATCCATACTTGTGTTTAACTAAAAGCGACAGAGACCTGGATGTTACAGAAGTGGCTAAACTAACTCTCAGAAGGAGATCAGAAGGCGGCTGTGGTTAAAAGATTTGCCATTATCCAGTTACTCCCATCCACTTACCCATCCTACTCACTTACTTTGAGTAGGCACTCTGCCTCTGTCAGGATGTAGGTAGTGACCTCAATACACTTAGGTGCCTGAATTTCCTTTCCAGCTGTACCTTTGCATATCAGGGAGCTGTCTGGCCCAAGTTCTGGGGTCATAAGTTAGGCTTCTTAATTAAAAAAAAAAAAAAAAAAGAGAGAGAGAAAGAGAGAGAGAGAAAAGAAAAAAAGAAATGTACTAAAGATAAAACAAGATGAGTCAGAAGACTTAAGAGATTGAAAAAGGATAGGAGACAATATAGTAAATGAGTTTTCAGACTTGGACGTTGTAATTCAGGCATTAATTTTCTATTTAGCTGTAGAACTTGAAGTATCAGGTTTCACACATGAGTTATGTTATGATATTATAGCTCTTACTCTGTTCTTTCCATCCAAAGATTACAAGCATTGCCCATACGTGAGCAAACAAATGTTCAGCCATACTAGCATTTATGAAAACAATTATATTCATATTCACGTGGGTAAATAGGAAAAATTAAACAACTTCTTAGGGCTATGCATTAAGTTTGTGGCAGAATTACAAAGGGAATCTGATTTTTTCAGCCTTTAGCCTTGCACAATATTTTCTCGTAAAAATTTTGGCATACCAAGTGAAAAATGTTGTCATCATATGAATGGATAGAAATTTCCAAGGAACAGGTTGTTTCTGTCACTATTACATAGGGGTCAATAATTACAGAGGATGCATAGCTTTACACAGTTACAACCTGACCTTTTTGATTTTTTTTCTTTACCCCATGATTTCTTCTCAAATATGTTACTAGCCCTAAAGGACCAATTCAAATATAGACAGTAAAAAGGTGAATTTACATGATGAAAACTCTTATTTTCTGTGTTGCTGTGCTATGACAGATATTTATCCTGAGGAAAAAAAAAGGCGCAAATTAATAAAAAAGTCTTCCCAGTTTGAGTAAATCACATACAGACGAAATGCTGTTTCTTGGAGGCATAATCTCAGATGCTAATATTCATAAATGGAGAAATCCCAGGGTAGAATTTTTACTCAACATTTCCAGGGATGGAAGGTTTACTGACTCTGGATGTTCCTCTCCAGAAAATTAAAAGCTTCATTTATTAATGAGCCTTCTGCATTACCCAAGCAAACTCTGCGAGTTTCAATGGGCATTTCATCGCTACTGTCATCACGCTGTAACACCGCAACGTTTGAAAGTGTCTGTCCAGAAGCTGGGGTCAAACTGAGCTGATAGGATGCCTCTGTGTGTGCATGGCAAGTCAGTTGTCCATTTCTTTACTGTAGAAACCTCAGTCCTACAAAGTTGTCTGTAGTTACCAATGTACTCATTTTCACTGCTATTTACTGTACGTATTTACAAGGCATTAGCTATTGTAGTGTTTTTTTTCTGTATTACTGCCAATGATAACTTACTTAAGTGGATATTTGACTTCTAACATGCCAATAAACAGCAAGCATTGCAGGAGAAACAAAATATTCTAGCTGAAATACAATTGCTCGCACAGCCACCTTTCTTGACTTGAGTGCAGTCTTTATGAAAGCTCTACCTCAAAATTGTCAGTGCACTTAGCCATATAAATGTTAAAAGACAGCAAGACATACATTGCCAAATGTGGCTGCATTTGCAGTATGTGTATGGCACTATTTTAACATTAGCTGCACAAGGACATAACTACTATTGACAGCAATGTAGAAGCAGATCTAAGGATACACTGTATTAGATGTTAAATCAATATTGGATAACACAATGCAGAAGTTAGAAACCAGTATTTGCTGCAACACAGATCCTCAAAATTATATAGGGTTTTAAATCCCTATGAAATTGATGGGAATTTTTGAAAATTGTACATACAGCTTGAATTAGGACCTGAATCCCCGTGGTTTTCTTCCCATTTATACATCTATCCAGCCATATATTCACTATGCTAAATTCAGGACAGTTTACTAGCAGTAACCACATATTTGAGTCTTTGCATACATAGATCTTATTCTCAAATTTTTTTTTGTGAAGTTACAGTCAGTGCTTTCTTTTGTAATGACCTTTTGTCAGATGGCATAAGTCACCATTATTCAGACCTCTACCACAAAGTGATAGATGCAGCTGGTCAGTCTCCATTACCTGGCAACTCATGGGCTGAATGTAATAAAAAAGGATAGTTTTCTCAACCATTTCTGCAAGATCTGTGTCTCCTCTGTATCATACTTCCTAAAACAGTTGATTTTTATTTTAAGATAGTTTCCAGGCTAAGGGCACAGGAACAATCAGTTCTGCAGCTGATCACTTCATGTTACATTGGTGAATAAATTGCTCAATATTTAAATTGCCAAGCTACACTTTTCTGTGGACATAATCAACACACCATTGCTATTTACACAGAACAGGATTGTCTTGGGTCTATATTATATCTGGCAATGTAGTCTATCTTTAGATGCATATACCTGTCTCAGACACCTTTGAGTGTCACAAAGGAATCAAAATCTGGGATTGGGTACCTAAGCTCCTTCTGCAATGCCTGAAAACAGTTGCATGCCTGAGAAGTCATTCATAAGCTTCTGAGTGAGGACACTCCTAGAAACAAGGCAAAGGGGGAATGTTAAGCCTTGGGCATTTCTGAAATTCCATCTTTTCTGGAAATGAGATAAACAAGGCAAGGCTGCAGATAGATTTTTCTCTTCCCAGGGGCTTGAAACCTGCAGGTACATAGCTAGAGGTATTCATTTACAGAACGGACTGGAGGTGCTTCTTTCTTTTAAAATGCAGTTATTGATGTTTACAGCTTTTGAACAGCAAATGGGAGACCTAGATTTAATATATCCTGAGACCTAGATTTAATATATTCTGATCCTTATAGATATTCCAAGTTGTATCTTCCAGCACTAAATATTCTGCAAGACTTGGGCCGTTGTCAGTGTTCCTAACAAAGTATTTTAACCAGGAAGCACAGAATAAGAAGCTTAGTAGGCTAAGAAAGAAGACTAGAAGAGGAGAAGTGAAAGGAACCTAAATATCAAGCTCTGTAATGAGTGCTCTTGCCATGTGCCAGTGGAATAGGGAGTCTTGGGGATCAGATCCCAGCATTCCCAGATCCAGATCAGGATTAGAGGGGCATCAGCTTCACCTGACAGGGTGGAAAGTGCCACTCCACATAGCTCAACAACTAAGAAACTCTCCTGTGAGCAGAAGTTTTGATTTGAAGGCCTAATTCAAAGAGAATATTGTGGCAAATCTAGCCATATAGAGAGGCAGATGCTTGAAGAAAATCATAGGTGATACCTATTGATTTAGATAACGCTTGAATGTTAGACTTCTGTGCTTGTTCTCTTCTGGTTGTCTTGGTGGTTTTTTTTGTATCTGGCCTTCATTCTGTTCAAGTATCTAGTTGTCAGGTAATTTAAAGTAGTGGCAAAATATAACCTTATTTTGGGATCCTGCTATTTGTCCTAATTTTCAACATTTGTTTTCAAAAACCAGTATTGGCTAACAATGTTGTATCCTTGAGTGAAACTGTCAAAAGAGATATGATTGATTTCTGCTCTGCATTTCACATCCTTTTTCTTAGCCATATCTACATGTAGGTGTTTTCACTTGTGAACCAAGATGTTCTACAATTTGAAAAATGTATCATTGTTTTACAACTGCTCCATGGTGTCAGGAGATAGCTTCACTCTTCATGCTGATGTTTGTACCATTTTTTTTGGCTTTCTGAAATTGCATTTTCTTTTTTTTTTTTTCCCCTCCAGTATAGAACAACTAAACACCACATTGAAGCCTTCCAATTAGTTTGACAGTTACTCTGTTCGATTTTTCTCTTTATCT
>NW_010533960.1:0-18471 GCF_000687285.1 Phaethon lepturus
GATTCTGTGATTTTGTGATTCTGTGATTTTGTGATTCTGTGAACACACTTGTCATATTTCTAATGTAAGAGCTGTCTAGTGCTATGTTTGACATAATTCTATTAAATACTTTGTATATTCAAGAGTAGAACTGAAAAATACTGTAGATTTACATTCTCAACTGTTTACCATTACACGTAACCATGCTTTATATATTTTTTTATGTTATTCAAGGAGGATTAGTGTTGCCCTTGAGTAAAATTCAAATCTAGATTACAATCCATTAAGTTTACACTAGTAGAAAAGAGTAAATATATGCTTTAGTAACAAATTTTATTATATCTTCTGTTTGCAAATTAAAAGAAAACAGATTAACAGATTATTAATTTAGCTGATCATCAAGATATTTTTCAGGGTTTTTTTTGTTTTTTTTTAATGAAAGTAGATTATATTTAATTTGCTATTTTTACTTTAAACTTGCTGGAGATTTAAGGCATAATAGTAAAATATGGGGACCAATATCACAAAGCTTATTTAAAATTCAAGCTCCAAACTGTCAAAAAAATATTTCACAAATGAGGTTACGAACTGAGAATTGTTATTTATTTCACTTAATGAGTTTTTTGCTACCTTATTTTTGAGCAATTAAACATTTTTTTTCCTGCATATATGGCAAGATTCAAACATATCTATTTGATTCACAGAGTGAAGGCTTTAAGAAAAATACTAGATATCATTCAACTCACAACACAGACATAAGATTTAAAGCACTGTATCTATAATAGGATTCAAAATATATTCTAATCACAGAGGAAATTATCACCCACTGGGATTCAGCTCTTACCATCAGAAAGAATGCTTTTACAAGCATAGGTTGTACTGAGCCAATTATATCATACAGCATACTTGGCTCAGTTTCATACAGATTTTCACATTAAAATAAGCACTAGTTGCAGTGTCTTGATATATGCAGTTATTTGGTACTTCTTCACGGTACATGTCACAGATTGTCAAGCATTGCACAGGCTTTTTGGTTTGCTCAAGGCACTCACAGCAAATGACCATAAAAGTAAGAAAGACAAGTCGGTAATACTTTTATCTCAATACAAAACATGAAAGGTCATGAAATATAGATTGTCATGAATGCAAACCAGGAGAATCTCTCTGAACTTGAGTTCCAAAAGAAAAGAAGTCCTATGCTGCTTGCTAAATTGATGACTAGGAAAAGACAAAATCTATTTAAAATTCATGTCCTGCACAGTCAATCAAGTCATAAGCAATATCTTCTATTTTTTAGGCAGAAAAGGAATTTTAAGGGCATCACTGAAGTTTGACTGTCATTTTTGCTTGTCTTAGATATCCCAATAGGCTCCAGAATAGAACTATGCAGTACAAAATATATGCATATATATGAACATTCATCTGTCTTATGTGTTAGAAATCTGAACCTCTGAGAAACCAAATAAATGTATTCTTTTTCTGCATCTCATTTTCTTTCTAGCTTGGCTTGTATCACACACTGAATTCTTACTCACTTATATAACAGCTCATATTTATTAGGGAGTATTATTTATACTTTTTTAAAATTATCAGTATATAAAAAACCAGTCTGAAGTGTTTTGAAAAAAGCCTTTTGAAAGGATCATATGTACTTTTCTCTAACAACAAAAAAGGAAGACATGCCTGTTGAATGAAAAAGTTTTAACAAAATAAAGGTTGAGTGGTCAGATTGCATTACAAACCGAATTAATAAAGAAGCCTGAAGAATAGCCATTCTGATCCCTTTTCTTAGGTTTCTTTAATATGTATAACTTCCATGAGCTGACAAGTGTCTGTGCAGGACAGATGACTCTACAGCACATTTGGAACTGGATACATTTCACCAATCTTTCAAAGTAAAGTTTATAATTCTAGCTGTGAACAACATCACATGTTTCTTGAAGCTTCAACACTGTGTTTAGTTTTTCATTTCTCCCTATATTTGTGAGGGCAAATATGCATGCCACTTCTCAAGTTCATTCTAAAGGCAACATCGTCTGAAGCACAATCATTGAGTAGGTAACATGATAACCTCTTCCTTTTATATAACTTGGACACTTCTTGTACCACTGTTTGTTCATCTTGAGCACTTGCAAACTTATAAATCCATGGAATGTGTTCATACAAATACATAAATGTCCACTGCGGGCACACTTACTTTTAATAGCAAATAGAAAGATATCTGATTCCAAATACGATAATCAGACAGATTTGTTTAGCCTTTACTTAGAAGTTACATTTCATTCTGTGATTACGAGGAGAATATAATCACTGCATCAATATCATTGGAAATAGTAGAAAGATATAGCATATAGTGAAGATTTTACTAAATAAAAGTTAAGAAAACTTTGGTAAACTCATTTAAGTTTATAATTTTTAGAAGATATAGTGATGAAACTAACATTTTAACTAGAGCACCAATTCTGATTATGGTAATTCTGATTATATAGATTGTAACTTCACAGAAATTGGAATAAAATCTGGTTTGAATGGAAGACAATCAGCCCACCATAGATTTGGATTTCCATTCATTTGTAACTACCAAATCACATCTTAAACACCACACTTCAATCCAATAATGATTTAACTAGAATATGGTATTTAATAAAGCAAGCCAACAGATACTTAAAGGGAGACCCTCTAGAAATTTTTAAGTGTTTAATAAAGTGCAACAAGTAGCTAAATATGCTGTGTTAATACTGATCTATTGAGAGCTTCACCAGTTAAAGTACTATTGCAGTATCAATGCATTGGTTTATTTTTGTACCCCTTATGAAAAAGACAGTGGGAATAGCATGGGCTCATGAAAGAAAAAATCAGCAACCTAAAATTTTTATTAAATCGTGTTTGAAGAGTTATTTTACTGTAACTATTTTACATTGGCTGTCTTTCCTTATACGGAATGTCTGTCTAAGCAACAAGGGGCAAGGGGATGGGAGCACTGCTGCGGCACACTCCCTCTGGTGTTCCTGGGAAGAGAACTCTTCACAGACCTGAGAAAACAATTTCATCACCATTATAAGCTTTTGCAGAGATTTACTCCAGACTAACTGCATCCTAGTTTGCTGGACCAACTACTTATGAACAGTTGAACATCAGTTTAATCTGGTTAACATCTGAAAATAGCTTGCGTGCTTTAGGATTTCTCTGAAAGGCAAAGGAAAGCTCCACACCTGCAGGTAATAGGGAGGAGATTGACCTCAGAAATGCAATTCGATCCAAACTAAAATGTTCATATGCAAATTAAATACCTTTTTAAAAACAAAGTGGTTTTAAGTGATCTTAATAAGATTAAGAAGATAAAAAGTAGCCAAACTAATGTATTTTTTAAATATCTGATTTGTTTTTCTGTAATGGCCTCCCAAGCCCAACAAAAACAACTAGTGGACCTCACTGAAAAAAGGTATGGGATTTTCAATAGATTTCAGATTGATATGTTTCACCTTTACAGATTATTTAATATGGGTTAACCAAGGTCTTTCTACTGTCTGCATTCAAAACAACTATTCACAGGTCCTCTTGAAACTATGTGCTTTGTGATCAACTGCAATTAGACACCTCATGAAATTAATTTAAGAAGTCTATAAGACTTTTTAAAGTATACAAACGTTACATGTATGGTTTAGATCCTTCAGTTATGGGGAGAATATCCAAACGTCATCCTCTTACTTAAATTTTTTATTTAAGTATTTCTGTTCTTTTCAATTCAAATAATGGAAGCATAAGACCAGATAAAAAATATTCTAACTCATCATACTATTTTAAAGGAATCTGTGATTTACCCTGGCACAGTGAACTGCTTGGGCACGGAGATGCTAATTAGGACCCATATGGTATACAGGCTATGTACTGATTCTCTCACAAAAATTAATTTCATTTTGTTGAAAAAGTGGATGAAGTCTGCAGTTTGGCTGCTTGAAAGCAAAACCACTAGACTTTTACACACTATCTCATGCAGAGTACCCCAACAACTTGGACTACCACCGTTCCCTCTGCCAAATGTTATGTCCTGGATCACAGACATGTTGTTGAAGCCTTTAAGATTTTTGGATTGGACAGGTCATGTCTATGTGTCACTTCAGCTTGAATGCTCCACAGTATAACAGCTATCCCACACTGTTTAACATCCCAAGAACACAAGTCCCTATAAAATCATCCTTTAGCTTATCTGCATACCACACTCCATTGTCATACAGGCAAGTAATCAGTCCTGCTTTCTTTCCATGGACTTCTATCTCAAGATTTCTTTGATGAAAATTACTAGAAAATCCTTTCTGTCCTCCAAGCTGGCCTAGCTGGCAATATAAACCAGAAACACCTCCATAATCTTCCATAGATCCTAGGTCAGTTCCCTAGCAGTTCTGTCTCTTGAGATCTGGCCTATCTGTTGCTAGCAAAGTTCTCCAAGCTTGCCAGAGCTCAGCTAATGAGAGATGTACATATGGAAGTGAAGATAGCAAACATATACACTCTTGCTAGGACCTAGGGATGCGCAATACACTCCAGAGTTGTCCAGAACTGACCTCAGAAGACATCTGCAGTCAAAGGTCAAATTTCTGTGTCTGAACAAGTTGGACTTACTCATTTTTTATCTCAATGTAACTCCTTGGGAAAAAACTCATCACAATGCCTTACAGCTACTGTGTACACCAAGGATGTAAAGGCCCTGTGGCCTTTGTGAGTGAACAATGTCTTCTCAGTAGATCACAACCTTGGCTGCAGAAGAAAGGATTTGAACAAGAATGAGTGAGAGGAGTCACAGGGCAAGGGCTGGTGGGGTTGTCTGTTGCAAGAGACATCTTACTGCTGTCACTTCCCTTGCATGTCTTGATAGTTTACTCTGAGTGAATAATCATTGCTTTTCCTACTGTGAAGATTTCTTGAAATCTTTTTGGAAGCTGTAATTATATTACTTTTCTTGAAATCACCTATATCCTTTGCAGAGAGAATGTTACATTTATAGTGAAGTTGCTACAGCATTTGGTATTTTTAGAACAGAAAATAAACAGCTTATTTGATTATGTGTTACAAGCTCACAAGTACGCTTAATTTAAAGTGACTAGGCCAGATCCTGCTCTCAACTCTGTTTTCACTCACCTAGGTTTGTACCAACATTGTTAAAGAAACTGCTTTAGCAATTTGATAGGGGAAAAAAAAAAAAAAGAACCTGCAGTTTAGTACAGGAAAAAAATTCAGATATAGTTGCATAACTCATGAGATAACATTCTCATAAAAGATACTGTCACTTTCTACCTAAGAAACACTTGGGGAATGTATCATTTCAGTAACAGTCTTGTCCTGTGGTAGTCCTGCCTGTATCACAAAAACTACTGTGCTGGTTTTGGCTGGGATAGAGTTAATTTTCTTCATAGTAGTTAGTATGGGGCTATGTTTTAGATTTATGTTGAAAACAGTGTTGATAATACAGGGATGTTTGTGTTATTGCCGAGCAGTGCTTACACAGAGTGAAGGTCTGTTCTGCTTCTCACACCACCCCACCAGCGAATAGGCTGGGGGTGCACTGGAAGCTGGGAGGGGACACAACTGGGACAGCGGACCCCAACTGACCAAAGGGATATTCCATACCATATGGCATCATGCTCAGCATATAAAGATGGGGGAAGAAGAAGGAAGAGGGGAACATTCGGAGCTACAGCGTTTGTCTTCCCAAGTAACTGTTAAACACGAAGGAGCCCTGCTTCCCTGGAGATGGCTGAACACCTGCCTGCCGATGGGAAGTGGTGAATAAATTCCTTACTTTGCTTTGCTTGTGTGCATAGCTTTGCTTTCCCTATTAAACTGTCTTTATTTCAACCCACAAGTTTTCTCACTTTTGCCCTTCTGATTCTCTCCCCCATGCTACAGGGGGGCAGTGATCGAGTGGCTGTGTGGTCGTCAGTTTCCGGCTAGAGTTGAGCTACAACTATGAAAAAGGTTACCAAGTCCAAGCCTCTTGGTGTTATTATTTGGGTTTAGATCAACAGCAATATAACAACTCAGCAATATAACAGTATGAAGTGAAAGATTATAGTGAAATCCAAAGGACCTTAATAGTAGCTTATGTGATTCTGGTATTTAAATCATGTTAAATTAACCTCCAGAGTATAAGTCTTCTTCTAACAAGAAGCTTTATATGTTAAAAAGAGGGCACATAAATAAATATGATTATAAGACACTGTAAGATCTTCAGTGTATAGCCAGTTAGAAGAAAAGCACCATGAAGGTGACTTAAATCTCTCATATTGACAGTATCTAATACTATTAGGATTTATTCGTAGTATTTATAGAGGATGACATAATTCCGAAGAACTAAAAAAACCTCTAAGAACGTCTTAGGCCAGTAGAAATTCTGCTTCCTCTGTCTGGTTCAGTCATAATTACTGTAGTCTTTCCATATTAAAACTAGAATCAGACAATACATTTTTGGAAAAATTAGTATAAAATTCAAAATTTATTATGAAAACATAGCTGGGTGTAATCAGGATTTCAGTGGTCAGATGAGCACATCAGTTATTGCTTGCTGATATATGTAAGCAGAAACATTAGTGAAGAGATAAGTGGTTTGAGCATACAGGTAAGGGATGCCCATTGTACCTAGGGAACTGTGGCAGTAAGTAATGTTCAGAATGCTCCAACATGTAAAGCAGGAAGGTGGCAAACCAGGCTGTTATCCAGGTGTTGTGGTCAGTGTGGACAGTACTTATCTGTTTATCGAGTCATGAACCAGGACTACATTCCCAATGACCATGAATCTCAGCTTCCTCATTATAACATGGAAGTGTCATCTGCCAGTTTGAAGGGATAAACTCAACAAAGGACATTTGTATACCCACCCCCATGAGGCCTAAACCAGGGAAAAATAAGTTTATGGCTCCTCTGATTTTTTGAATGATGTTTGGCTAACTCATACCTGTATGTGTTCACTGAAGTTCTGATAGTACCTTATGTTGAGCTTTTTTACTAAATCTTGGCATTATTCACAAAGAAACTTTTTTTTCTTAGATAATTTCCTATAAGCACTATTTTCTATTACTTTTAATTGCAATAAGTCCTTCAAAGAATTACATGCCCATGAACATAAGGAAATCCCCCCATGCCAGACTAAAGTGTTCTGTATCTGACCTTATAAATTTCCATATAGTTACTTACGTATTCAAAACTTAAATATTTATTCTGCAAGACAGACAGCAAAGATAAACTGTAGTACTGCAAATGCTGAGGGGCATGTGAGTATCTCTCAGGTCATGTGAGTATTTCAACTCTATTCTCTCAACAAAAACTGTGTCATTCAAATGACTTCAGTGCTTTCCAAATACAACTGCTTATACTGTGAAATTAACGCAAAGATTAGCTACTTTTAAACTGTGCTAATGTTATGTTGTGTTACCTGTTACACAATAAAAAGACCTTCACAGTTTGTCTTTGTATCGTACAGACCTATTTCCAAGCTCATTGGCATTCTGTTTTTCTGGTGGTTTTTGTTTCGTTCGTTGGTTGGTTTGTTGTTGTCGTTTGTTTAACTCATGTTTTGTTTTATTTATATTGCATTAGGACCATAACTTTTTTGAAGTCTTGAAATTTACTTCACTAACATAGAAGAATTAATGAAAAAAAAAGAACTTTAAAGCTATATGTGGTCAAGCAGGATAACTACTTCATTAAAAATGGAGTTCTAACTTTAAATACATTCATCATTAAAACAGTGAAGTATTAGAAATGAACCTTGAGATAGCCCAGTGTTAGCTTCTTGCAGTAAACAGACACGTTAAAAACATTCTCTATTTCATTAACCCAGCATACCAATCTTTATTACACCTACTTATGTTTTTACTCCACATATATTGAATCATTTATGGAAATTATTAAGTAATATCATTAGTAAATCAGCAGTGTGCCTTAATTTATGTCTTTACCATCCAGCATACTGATAACACAAAAATAACAGACAGAAATAATAAGACACGTTTTGTGAGGACTGTCTCAAAAGGGGCCTGTTGGTATTTTGAGCCAAAGATGCCAAAAAAGAAAGTAAATAGATGATACTGAAAAGTAGCAATGAGCAAGGAGAGTGTTCAGAACACAGGAAGAAGGAAATGATATTTCTTTCTCCTTCCCTTCTGCAGAATTTTCCTGTTTTAAATTATTTTGAACATTCTGTCTTCTGCTGCTTAATAAATCTGCCCTGAGTAAATGAATATAAATTTTAGTCTGAACTGTGCATTTTATTTGGACTTCTCTGGGAAGCAAATATGGTTAATGGAGGAATAGTATTTTTAAGAAAAAGTAGATGGGATCCATTGGAAAACATCAAACTTTGCATTAAATAGTCTTAGTAATCAAGTGACAACAGGACACTGAACTTAAAGTCTAAACTCATCCCTAAGTCAGAATCATTATTTGATTTATTTCAATGTCTATTTACATTTATTTCCTGCACTTCTCCCTGAATTTGCTAAAAGTTTTAAATACTATTGTGATTTTGCACCTGTTCATCATAAAGTGGAACCAAGACTATATTCTTCAGAGATCACTGAAGCGTCAATAGATATTAAGAATTGTAAGACTTTCTGACCTTGGGTAGATGCATTTCAGAAAGTCCCTTCAACTTCTTTTGAAAGTGTCTGCTTTATTGTGAAATAGCAATTGAGGTGAAAGGTTCTTTACCACATTTCCAGTGCATGGATCCATCCAGCCCTTCCTCTATTACTTCTTTTCTACCTTTTCTCAGTGAATTTAGTGTTCATTAAAGTACAAGACTAACACAGCACTGACCAAGCTAAACAGAATATCCAGGCTGTGCGAGGTTCTTACTCCAACTCTACTGATTCACCCTTTTCTCTTGACCTGCAAACTACCTTGTTATTCTAGTCCTTGGCCTCTCGTGCAGAGACTACCAATAATATCACATTTGCGGTGTTTTATAAAAGATGTGAAAAAAATCTAGATGAAGGTGAAACTACCCAACTAATTTTTGCTGCTAGGTTTCCTGTGTAGAAAGAGATATTTTTTTAATTGTCTCCACAAACTTGGGAAATTATAACAAGTTCCTGTGAATTTTTCATCAAATTGCAGATTTCCTCTATACAGCATTTCCCCCATACATCATTTCTGCTCCTCCCCCAATAATTACCTTCTTAAAAGTATCTTTTATGATATTTCCTTCTTTTTCCAGGGCTTTTTAGACACCTGAATTGTTCAACAGCAATTACAACAGCTATTCTTAATTCTCTAAGCTTTCAGTCAGCAGCATGCTGATGTTTGTGCATATATGCATAATACGCAGGCTGTACAAAATGTTCCTTTTTTTAATATGTATGAACAGGAATGGATTTACCTAAGATAAGGAAGGGCAGATGCCATAGAACAGAAATCTTTAAATTAAATCTGCTATCCATCTCGCTCTACCCATCCAACTAAGTACTGAGTGATAAGGTTCTATTCTTGAAGCCACACCACCCAAAACTCCCATGGCAAGGGCTAAGTTTTCATCTCTCTTTCACTGGGTGTAGCACTCACAACCAGTGTTTCCAGCCAAGAGCACAATTTAGGCTTATCTTGCTCTCTTCTACCCACCAAGCCAGATTCAGGAAAATATGCGCCTCTCCTTGTCTGCAATCCAACTAAGAAAGCATGTGTCCTAAGGCATAGGAAAGGTTAGCTGGGTCTCTTGTCACTTGATAGATCAAATGGCCTCTCCAAGTCATATCAGGATCATATCCACCAATATACACTTACAGGCACAATTCCTCTTTGGAAGACAGCTGAGCTGTAGCACTTCCAAGGATGTTCAGCCAGCCCTAGATTTCAAATTCAGATGACAAGAATGAAAACAAATGACAAAGTTAAACTCTTAGGATAATGCTTGTCAGGTTAGCTCAAAAAAATTTGCATCTAATGCTATCCTAGCAAATAAATGTCTCTAAACCATCACCATTCAGAAAATTCTTTCTCGCACATACTTAAAAATAAGTATGAAGTACAGGCAGAATAAACAGACAGTGGTGTGGACTAAAAATTGGTTCAATGTCTGGGCTCAGAGTGTGGTGATCAGCCACACAAACTCTAGTTGGAAGCCAGTGACTAGTGGTGTACCCATGGGGTCAATATTGGGTCCAGTCCTGTTGAACAACCCCTCAACCAAAGACACTATCTGATTTCTCCTCCATTAATTTCAACCATTTTCATTTGATCTTATGTACATTTTTAACATCCATAATACCCTTCAGCAAGAAGTTAGCTTAACTACAACTGTATGCAGAACAATCTCTTTGTGTATTGTGAACCTCCCTAGACTAGACTTGTGTCTAGTCTGACTTTGCTTAAGTACTTCTAATAAAACAGATGATTTTACTATATCAGACAATCCTATATAACTTTTTCTTGCTAGTTACAATTTATGGATATTCCTCCGGTATTCCCTTTTTTGTTGACTTATGTTACTGACTGAAACATACTAGTCTACCCAGCTAGTTTTTTGTCTTAGAAGCCAGCTCTATACTTTTGATAGACCTTATTTCCTACAATTTTAGTAGTACATGTTTTGGGGATTAATATGTACACTCTATGTGTCACCAAGCAAATGAGGTTGGAAAAACTCCAAAATACCCAGACTCAGGCAATATTAGATTCCATAATTGTTCAGCAGCTACTTGCAAATCTATCAGAAATTTGTAATTTAAATAATGATGGAGAAATTAAAAACATGTACTCCAGATGCTAGTTTGAGTAATTTCTTCATGTAGATTTGTATATAATGCCAACTGTGAAAGACCTGAGTTGACCTCCATGTCTGCCACTGAGATGCAAACTAACAATAATAATGCAGTAATACATAATGATCCTTTGAATCACATGGAAATATGTGGTTTGGGTAAAGAGTCCTTAAACGAAGAAGATACTCAAGGCAACCATTAGAAACTAAGGAATATTATTACTTTCTATTCTCTAATTTGTCAATCAGCTTCAGAAGGTCAGAAAAAAGCCATACTAAAACTGCCGTTAATGAAAATAAGTCAACAAAACAGTACACTGGCATCTGGTATTTGAGTTGGAGATTCGTGCTCTTGAGTTAGTGTTACAAGTCTGCCAGTATCTGACTTCCCTTACGTTTATACTGTGCTCTGGTCCTCTGCTGGTTTATAACTCATTAGTTCAAAATTGTAGTGCTTTAAGCATACTTAAGCACATTGCCAGGACTTTTGAGGTTTGGACATCACTATCTTAAATTACAAGTGAACTGAGTTCTTTGTGGATGCATGGTCACATCACATTGCTATCACATAGTACAGAAAGATTTGTAACAATTGACAGTTCTTCAATTGAAAGGGCTACAATTGGAACACAAAAAAATATATTCTTAGTCAAGGATGAAGTACGTTGGCAGAGCTATTTAAGAAATGCTTGCATGATTGGAGGACGCAAATAAATCTACTTCAGCCATTACTAATGACTAAAACACTTCAAGAAAATATTAGGTACAGATTAAAATGTGTTTGAAGCTAAACAAATTTGGCTCATGTGCTTTATTAATACTAGTACATAAATCACATAAAAGTTCTATGAATAACCTGAAAATTAAGAAGTTCCGTTAGGTCTCCTTAGATGTGTTCAAAATATCACGAGAATTTAATAAGAGAAGCAAGATAACACAATGAGCTCAGTGTCTCTTCTGTCTCCCTCATTGACTTGCCTCCAAACAAAATCAAATAACATCTGCCAAATGCCAGCCTGTTCAGCTTGCTAATGAGTTTAAAAATTCAGAGTATGACTGTTGCTCAGCAACTGATAAAGAATACCAGTCACATGGTGCTATAGTTAACATACAAGAGACCTTTACCCCTTATTTTCTAAAATCCGGTGAGAAAGAGGTTATTTGAAACACTATTTTTTCAAGGGAATTTACCTGCTGCTTTTTTAGCACTGTGCTGTAATTTGTTCTAAGGCTCAAGAACACCAATATTCAGGTGACTGAAAAGGTGCTTAAGTTTTTCAATCACATATCTTGCAGTTCATGCATTTGCATCGTGGTGGAATTCTGTTCAAGTCAGTCGTTTGCTGCCCATTTCAATAGATAAACTGAGCCAAAAGCTGAAAAAGCTTTAAGCCTCAAGAACATGCCAATGAATTTGGCTGACAGGCTGTTAAGCTAAAACTAAATTGAAAACTATAATCAGAAGTGGAAGCGAGGGATCAGAGGACTTAGAAACCTTAGTTTGTGCAGTAGAGATGTAATCAATCTCAGAGAGGAAAAGACAGGAGGGTAACAGTCACCCTGTCAGGACTGTTTCCTCATCTCAGCTGGTCCACTGGAAAAATCTGAAATTGACCATTAATCAATCCCTCAATAAATCAGGCAATAATCATCAGTGACAGGAGGGTATAGTATGAAAAATTTAAACAAAGACACACAATAGAATGTTACTCCATCTGACACATGAAAGAAAGGTTGCTGTTATGGAAATCCTCAGTACCAGATAAGACTAACATGCTGAAGTTGCATAATTAACTATATTGCTATTTCTCAACCATGCTTATGCAGGAGTTAAAATACATTGCTTGGCTAACATCATTAAGTGTCAATATTTTTACATTAATGTACTTAGACACAGTATTAATGCAGACGCAGAACAAGTCTAGGAATTCCAGGGTTGTATTTAATTTCCGAAAGAGACAATGTCTAAAAAAGAGAAAGCTCATAAAAAAGAAGCTGGAAGGGTCAACCTGGAGAATGAAATCTTTCCTGACAGCATGGAGTTTTCATAAAGAAACCACGTTGGAAACATGGTGCTAATGCACACCACCTCTTTAGAATAGGCTGAAAAGGCAAAAAAAGGACTGAAAAGCCCAGCTAACTAGCAGGGTAAAGGAGGTTATTAGAAGCAGGAAGGCATTGCAAAAAGCTGAAGCTGAGCTTAAATGAAGAAAATAACTCTGGCAGATAAGGCAGACCAAAAAATAATTTTGAGAAATAGACAGTAAAAGAGATATAGAGGTAATAATAAGTTATTTCTTCAAACAAATCAAGATCAGAAAGCCTGAAGATACTTTTAATGATCAGGGTATAAAAGGAACACTTAGGAAGGACATGCAATTGCACAGGAGCTAAATGACTCTTTGGCATCAATGTTCACTTTGAAAAAAATTAGGGAGATTCCCACCTCAATACCAATTTTTTCACAGGGATTCATCAGAGGATCCATCTAAAACTCAAGTGACTGTAGAAGACATTGCAGAACAAGTTGATGAAATTAGCAGCAGAACATCACCAGGATTAAATGGTATACCCAGCATTTAATGGTTACCCCTTGAGTTCTAGGAGGTCTTATGGATTAAATAGCTGAATAACCATATGTGGCAAATGTCAGGCCATTTCACTTAAAAGAAAAGGCTTCTGGGGAATACCCAGGGAATTGCAAGCCTGTAACCTGACACTGGAACTGGACAGAAGAGCAGAAACTATATTAAATAATAGGTTTAATGGACATTTGCATAAATATTAAGAGTCAAGAAGGCTTTTATAATGGAAAATCTGACTTGGTACTGGTTTGGTGTTTCTTTTTTTGAGGTCAATAAAATCTCAGCAATGAACAACAATTCTTTCTTTACCAGCAATAGTTCCCCTACAGCTAAAAGTATTGCAACTCTTTGAGGAAAACGGAGTTTGAAACTGAAGTTATTTAGAAATATAAAGATGTTTCCTCAAGTCTCCAGAAAGATTCAGTACTCCCCTTTCCCTGCATGGCTGTAAGACATCAAAGTTTAATACTATGACTTTGCTGTATACAGTAATTCTGCTTTGAGTGGGTTTATAAATTTTTATAGTTTCTCTAAGCACTCTGCAGCTGAAATCCTGTAACTGGCACCAGGTTTTGCAGGTAAAATTAAGGCCTATGCAGGTTGCAAAGATGACATACTGTACAAAGATTTTATTAAAATCATGTACAATTTGACTGCTACTTGCCAATAAATGAATCTCAGACTTGAGTAATGAAAATAAAATCTGAAATCCAGGGCAGCATTATATTTCACCTCCCAAATTCACACATAATTTACCCATATTTTAGAGGTAATGGCCTTTAACCCTCTACATATAAAGCTGAATACATTGAAAATGGAAAAAAACCCTCCTGCTAACAAACCCAACACCTACAATGAGGTAAAGAAACCTTGGGACTACTGCAAAGGATAACTTACAATACTGTAAAATCAGTTGTCATCATAAATTAGGTTTGACAGGCTATTGGCAAACTTGTAGCAGAAATATTTTTTTCAGAGCTGACAATGATATGGTTCCTTATCTACTGCACATTTTTAAGAGTTCTTAATTCTTTCATTCTGAATTGCATGGGTAACTTGTTTTGTCCTCTGACTGAGATTTTGTCGAGAGACACTCTCTAGCACCTATTTTATTACCCAGTAGCACCTGCCATCTTCCCTACTGCCTTCTGGTGCACTTAAGGAAGGCAGACGCTGTTACGATGTCCCTAAGACACAAACACTAGTGACAAAAGAAGAAAGAAAATGTTTTAATTAATTTTATTAAAAAGACTCACTTAATAGCCAGTGAAACAAAAAATGAATAGAGCTTTTGTACTGAAAAGGGAATTACTGGATCTTCTATAGTAGAGAGACTTTCAGTCATTTGGAAATGTCATTAATTTGATGTAATTTAAACTTTCAAATCAAATGTCTTTGTAGGCCATTAGTCAATGTAAGGTAATAGATCCCTATAGAGATCAATCCTGCCTATTTCAGACACCTACTTTAGTATTAAAAGAATTACCTTTCATGAGTTCATGATGACTAGGTTAGGTGTTGATGCCTTAAATTCTAGCTAAGTTACATTATATGAACTGCACCCTGAGCAGAATGTGAGTTTGTGGGTACTTCTGTCAAGCTGGCCACTTTTGGGTGAGAGTTTCATCAAATTTTATTCTGAGCAATAACATTCTACCTCTGACCAATTTAATCTGATGTTTCATCTGGGTGCAATATTTTTCATTCACTAAATTAAATTAAGTTAGGAAAGGCTGCTGGCCACTATTAAGCTAGTTCCCTGTGTCACCTTGTGAGTAGCTGCCTTGAACTTTTATGAAATACCAGTATGTATTAGAAAATGAAAAGCAGGTAGTATGTCAATATAGCAGACAATAGCTTGCTGCAATTATTCAGGGGAAGAAAAAAAAAGAAAAGAGCTTTCTAAAGGAACCCTTACATTTCATAACATTTTCTGTGGAAGAGTTCCTCCACATTTCCTTTAAAGTGGTCACAAAAATATAAGAGAATAAATGGCAGTGGGTTTCCCTGGAAGAAGAATTACACAGTGAATTTGCCTCAGAAAGTTTATCAAAACTAGAAAATTCTGAGAAATATTATATAAAATCACCCTTCAAAAGCTCATAAGAAATTTACAATCAGAAGGAAATCTACAAAGATATGTGGTATAAATATATGAAAAATCATCAATTTTTTCCCAGCATTTTAACATAACTTCACAATCTGGCAATTTTTACAGCTGTACTCTTATACAACTATTTATAAAAATACTGTTTACATGCAGCGCTACATCTGCTACACATTATCTATTTTTAGATGCTTTATCTATTTAGTACAGAGAATTTTACAGTAATTCAAACACTTCCAAGTATTTGTCCAAAAATCGTGTAAGCATCTTTGAAAACAGTATGCAGAAATTGCGGAAAACTTAACATGACTTCCCGACGTCTGGTGTTCATAGAGAATACAATGCGCTTTCTCTTCTAGGGATGACTATCTTTCTCTGCTCCTTTTCATGAACACAAAGGACCAATACTTCAAGTGCGACTTCAGGGACAGGGCTTACTCTGTCGGGATTACCGAGGAAGCCAAATGCAATTCTGATTCAGTTCTGTAGCTTTCTCCCGGGTTGGCACAGGGAAAACCATGGAGGCAGCAAAATAACAATACTGCTGTTCCAGATACGTGAATAGAAGCTCAGTTCTTTGGATGCAAACCTCGCTTTGAGTGCCGGAGGATCTGAGCAGCATCCAAAGAGGGAACTACAGTAACCTTGTGTCAACAACACAAGGACCCTAGCAAATCACAGCCTGGAGGGGGACCCCTTTTCTCATCAAATTTGTGCTTATAACTGTCCCCCTGAATATTTTCAGTCATTTTTTCAGCATACTTTGCCTATATAACATTTGCGTTTTAAGATATATTTAAGAAGAAAATGAAATCTCTGTAACATGTAAAGTGAGATTATAGCTCAACTGCAATTTATTTTAATGGAAATGTATATATTCCTCTTCTTTAGTTTTAGCATTAGTTCTTATTTTAGTTTTTATCTTCCTCACTTCCTGCTGTTCAAAATGATTTAGAAGCTGAAGGATCATGTTAGAACATTTCTTGTGGCTTTTTCATACCTAATATTTTTTCAAGTGATTTGGATTATTCTTTTTTAATTGACTAGTTAGAAGTCTTCATGGTTTGGGGGTAGGTGTTAATTAGTTTTCTTTTGAAAATATGAATACGTAAATATTTTATCACTACATACATACACCTTCACTCTTCTACAGAGGTTGTGTGCAGTTCCTGATGTCAGAGCTCAGACTCTCTTCTTTCCCCATGTCCTGTATTTGCTAATTGATAAAAGGATTAGACTAGACTGTTTTGACAGGGACTGCAAAAATCGAGAGGGGAAGGATTTGGGAAACTGAAGTCTTTTCAGAAGCTTTGGATCATAAGGGACAATTAAAAAAATCCAAATTATCTGAAAAAAGTTGTTCAAGAATAACAATAATAAGTGAAGAAATAAGATATCTCACAGTAGAATCTTAACAAGTTAGCTAAGGAATGGTAAGAAATGAAGTTTCCAGGAACACAAGTCAATATGGAAGTTTTGATCTTTCAGATCAACACAATGAAAAAATCTTTCAGAAAATGCTCAAAATCTTAAGATTAACATTAGAGTTTGGGAGTGAAAGAGAGGAAATTTGGTTATGGTCACCTGAAACATTTCTCTGAGCACTCGCACTGGCTATACAAGATCATAGTTGCAGTTAGAGCTCCTTCTTCATTCCTGAGAGTGAATATAAAGTTTTTATATGTTCATTCTCTGATCAGATTTAAAAAAATTGAGACTATTGTTTTAAAACTGTTAGGGAAAAGTCTGCATCAGGGTTCTCTTAAAAGACTCACTGAAACATCTTCCAAATAGACAAGACAGGAGAAACAAGTCAAAATTATAGTCATGGAAAGAAAGAGCAGGTACAGTCACTATATGCTGATTTAGGTACTCTGAAAGTTGTGATGGCAATCTGAGAACATATACCAAACAACATTTGCGCTCAGAATTTCACCATGCAAAACATTGTCTTCAGCCAAATCCAGAAGCTATAAAGCTGAGAAACCCCTCTCTTGACAAATAATAACTCAGAACATTAGTATGATCCCAGCATATTATTTCCTGTTCAATTTTAATTTTTAGCTGTCCAACTTTTCTCCCATTACCTAAAACATATGCCTAGTTTCCAGACACGAGCAGGAAATAACTATAGCATGGAAAATCCAAGATCGTATAACAACATAAACTCTCAGAAGAATGAACTTAAAACCCAACTGAAAGGTGACTCCTGGCTTCAGAAGGCATCAACAGAAAATTACTCAGAAGTTCACAAATCATTTTCCTTCCCAATCTACATGAGGAACACAGGTGTCTACCTTATACCGCATGCCTTTGCCCTACACTATTGTCTCTTTTGGCCTTAAAACCTTCCCAGTGAACATATTTGCTATGTTACACTGTTACCTCCTTGACTTGTTTTGCTGCATTACTGCCACTCCTTTTTCTTTATCCCCACTCATCCTATTACCTATTTTACCTGTCATGAATCAGAAAACTATTTCCTCTTCTTTCCATATCAGAGACATATTTGTTCTCGAGCCATTTTTCATCTTCCTCCTTTTCACTTGAATAAAACTGTATTTACAGAGTATATACTTCCCTCAGCACTACTCAAGGCTAAGTCACTTCATATTATCACCCTGACATTTTCCTTATCACAATGAGCAGTGAATGATAGATACTATTGATTGATTTATATAAATGCTAACAGGAAGCCTTAAGATATCCATGTCAGTGTATTGCTTAATTAATATTAAGGTGTGTTGGTGGCAGTATAGATTTTTTCATCCTTATGAGTATCAAATATTATCATGTTATTCACACCCCTGTTACTATGTATTTGATTTATTAGTAATAATTTTTTATTGTGAGTGCTTGGCAATATATTGATAGTATATTTTCATTTTTGTTAAGCTGCCTAGAATAGTTGCACCAATACTTTATTGATGTACTTTTACGTAAATAAATGTATTGAATGCATCTTATTAATGTTTAATATCAGTTACAGCACACAGCCGCTCTACTCCAAAATATTAGGCCTGGGAACTACAGGCCTGCCAGCCTGACTT
>NW_010533961.1:0-4124 GCF_000687285.1 Phaethon lepturus
TTCTGCAGCAGCCCCCCGCTGCCGCAGGGCCCGGCCCAGCCCCTCGGATGAATGCGGAGAGGGAAGGTGTGGCTTTAACTACGTAATACTTCCAATGCCTGCCTTTTGGCTTCCCTCTTCTGAATTGTGGGGGTCGGCATTAAAGTATACCTAATTATCCACCGGGTCAGCGTTAAGGCAGGTGGTGGTCACCCTGCTAGGTCGAGGGAAGAAGGGAGTGGGGCTGCTGAGTCTGAAGCTACAGCTGAAATCAGTATGTAGATGTTTAACGTTCATTAAAAAACTGTGAGACAATAATGGATTATATCCCCGAATTTAATTCTCCGTGTAACTGATTGTTGTAGTTGCAAAGGGAGAGTACGTTTTCACGAGGAAGAGGCCAAGAAGCCTTATGCAACATAACATAATCTCTGTGAAAACATCATGAAAGAGCATGAAGGCATCTATTTTATGACAGTTAAATAATACCCAAGTCTACTCATTTTCATTAGCTTCAGATCTGCCTACCCATTTGACAGTCATCTGACTTCCATTTAAATTTTATTATATTAGGGAAGTGACTGGAGATAACTTTAAAAACACACAATAAGCAATAAAATAAATAAAAGATAGCAAACTACATTTATTAAATCAAGCAACTTATGCAAGACATTTAAGGCATTCACTTATAGTGTCTGCATTTTAAAAAGGTCAAAATAAATTAACCATTAATTTATATCAGAGTTGCCCACAACAATTGTCTTAGAAATCTAATCTAAGCTGGCTGATGAAAAGCATGAATTTGCTCAAGCTCTCTCAATCACTCTCTTAGTGGACATAAATCAAGCACAGTGAAGGTGGAGACTCATTTTTTGGATGATTTGTGTATCTGGTGGAAGGACATTTTTGCAGTTAGGATTATTATTATGACATTTTAGGCATGATAAGAACTCAATGGGCTGGACACAAACTGTGCTTTCTTATTGTTTTCATGGGTAAAATCAGAGAAAGCAAAAGAAAACTGGTTTAGTCCCACATACATAAATGTGTTCATACAATTTTTAAATGTCTCAGTTGAAAAGCCTACAAGATTCACTGCTGCCCACATGAAATGAAAAATTTTCTATACACTTACATGTCCATGTGCCCAGTAAATCATTTATATTAGAGAAAGATGAGGCAAGAGAGGGAAGAATACTGTACTCAGGAGAACAGATTAAACAGTCTCTTGATAAAAAAATAAAACAGCAGAATACTCCTAAGTACATTCACTATTTTTATTTACCTCTTTCACAATTTTAACTTTAGCTAGCAGGGTAAATTTTTTTTATTATTTGTTACTTTGAAGCCAAACTGGAATTCCTTCTTGGTACTTTTTCTACCAGCCACAAATATCATTTAATCAATGGCAGTCTCTCTTCCCACATGTCTCAAGTGGATGGACTGCAAGATGGGGACTAGAAGAGCAAAGTCCAGAGCAAAGTCCCTCCCACTGTGAGATAATCAGGTTCAAGAACACCTGAGGAACCTGAACATACAGAATTCTGTGGGCCATGATGAGATGCATCCCGGAGTCCTGAGGGAACTGACTGATGTAGTTGCCAAGCCACTTTCCATCATATATGAAAAGTCATGGCAGTCAGGTAAAGTCCCTGGAGACTGGAAAAGGGGAAACACTGCACCTTTTTTTAAAAAAGGTGGTAAGGAGGACATACAGAAGTCTGTGGGCCATGATGAGATGCATCCCGGAGTCCTGAGGGAACTGACTGATGTAGTTGCCAAGCCACTTTCCATCATATATGAAAAGTCATGGCAGTCAGGTAAAGTCCCTGGAGACTGGAAAAGGGGAAACACTGCACCTTTTTTTAAAAAAGGTGGTAAGGAGGACCCTGGGAAGCACCGACCTGTCAGCCTCACCTCTGTGCCTGGGAAGATCATGGAATGGAGCAGATCCTCCTAGAAGCTATGCTAAGGCACATGGAGGGCAGGGAGGTGATTTGAGACAGCCAGCATGGCTTCACCAAGGGCAAGTCCTGTCTGACCAACCTAGTGGCCTTCTAGGATGGAGTGACCACATCAGTGGACAAGGGAAGAGCTACCAATGTGGTATTGGTGGTTTGGTACATTGTGGTACCTATGTGGACTTCTGTATGGCCTTTGACATGGTCCCCCACAACATCCTTCTCTCTAAATTGGAGAGATATGGATTTGATGTGTGGACTGTTGGGTGGATGAGGAATTGTTTGGGTGGTTGCATCCAGAGGGTAGTGGTCAATGGCCCCCAGTATCAGTACAGGCTGGGGGACGAAGGGATTGAGAGCAGCCCTGCCGAGAGGGACTTGGGGACACTGGTGCATGAAAAGCTGGACATGAACCATGTCCTGGGCTGTATCAAAAGAAGCATGGCCAGCAGATCTTGGGAGGTGATTCTGCCCCTCTGCTCCACTCTGGTGAGACCCCACTTGGAGTCCTGCATTCAGCTCTGGAGCCCTCAGCACAGGAAAGACATGGAGCTGCTGGAGCGGGTCCAGAGGAGGGCCACCAAAATGATCAGAGGGATGGAACACCTCTCCTATGAAGACAGGCTGAGAGAGTTGGGGTTGTTCAGCCTGGAGAAGACTCAGGGGAGACCTTATTGCAGCCTTCCAGTACTTAAAGGGGGCTTCTAAGAAAGATGGGGACAGTATTTATAGCAGGGCCTTGCAATAGGACAAGGACTAATGGTTTTAAACTAAAAGAAGGTAGATTTAGACTAGGTATAAGAAAGAAATTTTTCACATTGAGGGTGGCAGATGCCCTGCCCCTGGAAACATTCAAGGTGAGGTTGGAGAGGGCTCTGAGCAACCTGATCTAGTTGAAGATGTCCCTGTTCACTGCAGAGGGGGTGGGCTAGATGGTATTTAAAGGTCCCTTCCAACCTAAACTATTCTATGATTTTATGATCTCCATTTTATAGGTGCAGAGGGCAAAACCAGGCAGCTGGCCAGTGGCAAAGCTAGTGCTCTCACACGTCTAGGCTAGCTGTAAAATTTCATCTGCCTCTATTTCAAACCAAAGTTTGCCTCTGGTGAGCTTGTTCTTGCTAGCTATAGAAACACTATCAGACCTGGCAGGAAAGCTGTCACCTTTCTCAGCAAAGAAGCGCTACTGGAATTAGGAGAGAGAAAGAAGAATCCTCCAGATTGCACATATTTTAGGCAGGTTCATGGAGATTGTAATTCGTAGGCCAGCTTGGATGCAACGATAAGTGCTCTGTTCAGTTGTGAAACAGAAAGGTAGTAAGCTTTCAAAGGTAACAAACAAGTTGTTCCAAGACAAGTAGAATTAATGATGCCACCTTTCCCTATGGATTTGCATGTTAAGTACTACACTCTGTCAACAAAAATACCATTTACCAGAGTTAATGATGTCCGTTTTCCTTCATATCCACTGCGCCTTCTCACCTAGGTACCCATTGGTCCTATTCACTAGCCACACCAGCAACAGCTCCAGCATACCCCACTCTTCTTTCCTTTCCCCACGCTTCCTTTCCCTGGTTTCATGCCAGCAAACTACGCACCTACGCTAACTGGCTGAAAAATGTGTGTGTGTCAAATGGCCAAATAGAACAAATACCCTACCTGGTTATTTTTTTCACTGAGGATACAATAGTCAGGGTTTCTTGCTTCTACAAAGCCACTGATTTTCATGAAACTTGTAGAAACTTTCAGACCTTCAACATTTTGTTTGAAATGGTTAAAACTTGCCATCAGTTTCTAGAGATTTTGCTGGGTGGGGGAGAATACAGGGAAGGCAGGAACTCCCCTGGCAGACTGCAAACTTAATTTTTCCTTCAGAAAATAAGCTAAAATAATAATACCTAGAATGGGCCTGTGCTGTTAAACTTAACTTACCCTTGACCAACTGATCTTTCTGAGATGGGAACAGCGTCCATCACAAGAGTGAAGGCCTTGAGTGCAGCATATGCTAGGACCCCTATCTGCCATTCCTGCAGTTGTCTTCACAGGGGGTGTCTTATTCTTTAAAGTTCTCCTGATAATCTGTAGAAAAAACATTTTAAGGACAATCACACCTGAAATCAGGGTTTGGAAGAAAAAGCAAATAGGAACATGGCAGTAATAGCCATCCCTGCATTAATCAGCAGG
>NW_010533961.1:4185-13444 GCF_000687285.1 Phaethon lepturus
TTGAGTTAATCTAGATTTAAATTTATCCTGATCAGTTTATTTTTAGTTGCTGCAATTAACATATCTGTTAAAAAACACAGAATCAGACTTAGGATTAAATGCAGTTCCTGGAATCAATCAGAATAAGCACAAAAGAGTTATTCCCATGGATGTTATACCTGCTTGGAGGTCTGAACCTGTACTAGTGAGTGAGTCACTGGGAGCCTGATGGCAGATACACACAAGCACTGAGTTGTCCCAGGAGTTGAGTATGATCCACATTTGGTTTTCAGGTTTCTTTTGTAGTTGCAAAGTGAATTGCATAATATGGGCTACCTTACTCTACGTGTAAGCAGAACCCATATAGACTATCGCTACCAGTTCGCCTGCATGAAGCTGTTAGGCACCCTGTGTTAGACTTGCTGCACATGCACTAGGGCAGTGGTGCAAAGATGTCAGACCTATTGCAGAAGTATGTCATTCCTGACCTCACTCCTTCACACCAAATCCAGTACTTCGCACAGTGCCAGCCTTCCTGCACATCACAGAACAGCTGAGTGCTTACCTGTTGGACAGACAGCAGTCTGGCCAGACCTAATGAGCAGTCTCCCACCCAGGCTGCCACACTTCCCAACAGATATAGGAAAGGCTCAGAATCCACACTGGTAAAATTTCCTAGTGCAACACGTTCAATAATATGTAGATGTGGTAGTTTCAAGCACCACACAAGATGAAAACTTCAGCCCTGCAGCCCCTGGTGAAAGGAGAAGAGAGGAGGTCTGGTGGGAGCCACCCAGATTCTCCCTGTTTCCAGTATTCTTTAGCCTCATGTGCCGTAACTAATGAAATAAAGATATAAAACAGTCTGAGTATTTATCAACTAGGGAGATTGCAGCCAGGGAAATTAACACAGACAACCAGATATTTAAAGTAATTTCTTGCTCATCTTATTTTTCCCAATACATCCTTCCCAATGCATATCATTCCCAGAGAGCTTCAGAACACAAGACAGACACAAGTTGATGGTCCACACTGATCTTCTGTCCTATGTCAAGCTGAAAGAACAAATTCTTCTCTCAGACACATACGAACAAGTACCCAAGGTCCCATTTAGACTGGTGTTAGAAGAGTGTTGCCTATTGCCATGCAAAGAAAGTTCTACACTGTCTTTGAGGATCCAACCAAACCTTCATGCTTTGAAAAAGCTGATTACTAGCATTTTCCAAGGAACACAAATCCCATTCCATGGGCTTTCTGTGAAATAGCTGTATTATGAACACCATTTATGAACTGCCTAAAAAGCACAAAGCCATGTTCACTAATAAAGACTTTCACATTCATTTTTTAATTTGACATTTTCTAAACAAGCTAATTAATGGAGTTCAGGTCTTAATGTTCTAACTGAACTGCAGAATAGGCCAGTTAATTCATTTACAAAGAGTACGTGAAAGCCAGAACTTGGACTTCCTTCTAGCTTTCCAAGAGTATGTTCCAAATGTTAACATTCAGACAAATACAAGTTATATATATTCACCAATTTATCTTGATAAGCCTCAGGATGGTAGTCAAATTTCTGCCTTCACTTTGTCCAAGAAAAAAAAAGGGGGGTGAAAGTACAGCATAAAACAAAATAATAAAATGTCATGGTTTTATTTATATTGATTTAATATTACTATAATCAGCAACTCTCAACATTAATTCAACAGTCCTACCTAATCTCAAATGAGATGAATACAAATGAGATAAATGCAAATTTTATCTATATTTTGGGCAGAGCAAAACTGAATATACTGAAAGTTATGCCTTGATTTTGCAAGTGTAAATTTGTCTATGCAATAGAAAATGCAAGATCTTTATGGTGCAAACTGTTGTAAATGTATGCAAAAGTTCCACCATATCAGTAAATACTTGCATATGAAAAGTCTATATTAGGATACAGACAGGTTTAATTTGCTTAACCAAAGGAAAACAGGAATTTAGAATTACAGGTCATAACGACTTATCATACCTCAAATCTCAGTGATGTATCACTAGTTTCTGAGCTTGACCTGGATTTAATTCTGTATCAACAGCCACCACGGATAAAACTGGCCCACACCTGTTTATTGTATTGTGAGAGTTTTCTTTTTTAATTAAAAATTTATCCTGACCAAATAATGTATGTTGTCAAAAGGAGAGTTTGCTACTGGAAAAAAATATATACATTCAATAGTTTGTGGATTTTCTGACACAAGAATATAAACAATAATTTTACATCATTTCGAATGTGCAAAGCACTGAGCAAGATGATACAGCATTACAGCTGAAAGAGGCTTTCCCAAAGCAAGTATATAATTCATCAACGGTTCCAGATCTTTCCCCTTAAAGAGTATCTGGAGATTATGCACACATTTTATATACATATATACTTATTTATAACGAGATGTGTGTATACAATCAACATCACATTTTGCCAAACCCCCTGCATTCCCATTAGAACATAAAGTGAATGAAGAAGATAACATTGTTAGAATTAAATTCTAATGTAATATTTCAAAAGCAACCTATTTGCTTCAAGACTAAAAATATCAAGACGATTAAATTAATTTAAGCTTTAAACTTAAGGAGATTTCATGCCTCTGGTTTGTCTATTCTTTGATATTTGGTATGGCAAAACCAACAAGATTAAAGCTTTTGAAATAGAAAGTGCTAATGTTTATACTATATTTTGGCAATAATCCAAGTGGGGGAAAAAAAGCTGTCTGGCAAGCAGCTCTAAATCAGGTTTCATAATGCATAAATAAAAAAAGAACTCAATTGTTTTCTTAATAGTCAGAAATTCTCTGAGGTTCAGGCTATCCTTGATCTGTTCCCTTGTGATACTTTCCAGAAGAAAGCCCATCCACAAAAAGTTCCAAATTAATATGAAGCATTCAATTCTGTTTGGCAACTGTGAATTATTAATTTTTCAGTACATCTCACCACAGAGGATTACAAGGTAATTACTGTCCCAGAGGTATTCCTTGTACTGTAGTTGGGTTGATATATACTGTAGTTGAGATGATGCATCTGTGTCAAAGTCTTATTTTTAAAAGCAAACAACTGAACTGCTCTTCAGGTGCATTTCTGTACTGATAGATCACAAATCAGATAACCTTTAAGGTTTTGCCATCTTGAACATCTTCATGGCATGAAATTATTGAGTTGAAGTAAGTCTCCAGAACTAAACAGTATCCAGCCCAGACTTCCAATGGGACAGTAGTTAGTGGAGAGAAAATCCTGAATTTCTAAAGATGAGGTTCACTTCTTTAATCTGTTGACTACTTTTGAACATTCTGTTGGTATGCAGACTCAAACTTTCCTGGTAATATCATTCTTCCTGTCCATAAGTATAACAGCATCTCACTCACCCTGAAAGTTCTCAATATTTAAGCAGTTTGTCATGAAATGTGTGCAAACAGTTTTTACCCTCAGTCTTCAGAAAGGAGTTCACGGTAACAGCAGAAAGACAGGTAGGGGCAGATGCATCCATTAACTTCCTGGCCCAGAAATCCAACCAGAAGAAGCTGTTTCTCTAACATAATTAGAGTTTCTGAGGCTCATCACACTCACTGCTGACAGCTCCTTTTCCAAAAGGAAAATCCCAGCCCTTATAGAAAGCATCTCTTTCTGTTAAAAGAAAGAGCAACAGGCTTTCTTCCTCCTCATATCCCAGTGGCCATACCTATTTGTATTTTACCACTCCACCATAGGACTAGCACTCTCAAAACTTAGACTTATACAAGCTATACAGAAAGAAGTGTGATGCACATGGGCCAACGACGCCTTATATTGATCCATGACTACCAAAGCACAAACAAGGAAGCATTCCAGAGGTGGTACATTTCTAAACAAAGAAAGGGAAATAGCAGTCACATACTATTTATGTTTAACCAGAGAAGCTCACTCTGTCACAAAGACTCCCTCTGTGAGAAGACCACAAAACCACCAGCCGAAGAGAAAAAAGTAAATGCTGAGAAATCAGTGTAGGACCAGCAATATTTCTCTTGAATCGCAAGAAATGGTAAAGTCAGGACACCAAGAGTCTGCCAAAGGCCATTGTCACACACTGGCATCAAGAACTGGTGCTATATTCATCCACTCCCAACAAGGCAGTGGCTTGCTCTACACAGATAAAGGCTACAGGACTGTACTTACACCTGGTGAAACACAGGAGCCTCTCGAGAACTTTTTGAACGCCTATCTAACTCGCCTATCTACTCGCACATCGGTATAACCCTCCTTCCTCCCCCCACACCAAGGGACCAGCTGGGGTTGGCCAAGTCAAGCCTATAATCTCTCATTAGGTGACGTATCATCTATTCCCTAAACCACTGCTACCCATGGATTTATGAGGCTTTAGTGCGTGAAGGTGTGTGCATGTGTTTCACTCCATCACCATCATGGGGAAAGAAAAATGAGGGAAGTTGATGAAAAGGCATTCTGGCATTTTAGATTGTAATTTGGAGATAATGACCAAGAATGTAAGTACTTACTTTGTTTCTCTCAGCCTGAGGTTTTCAGTGAACATTAAACTGTGTTTGCTTCAGTCTTGACCAAAAGAAATCAAAAGAATATACTAAGCAGCCCCAAAATTGAAAGTATCCACTGAATCATATATTAAAAAAAAAAAAGGCAAAGTGAAATCAATTTAAATATATTCTAATGAGGATACTGTCTAATCAGCATCGCAGTTAAAGACTGCACACTGCCGGTGACCCTCTAGGCTGCATGTTATACACAAACTGCCTCTTGCTGTTTCTGAGAGGCAGAGTCCAGTGCTACGATCTGCTGTCATGCTGTGTGGCATGCACTTCCTCAACCAAAATTACACATCAGAAACAGACACTGCTGAATGCCTTATTCTCCAGGCCAAATAATGAAAGTTCTGTTTAAGTGATAGTCCAGCATGCACCTAAAACATTGCTTTTCTTTTTCACCTCTGGTTTTATGTCTTTTACATCCTGCTATTATTCTTATTTATTTTACAGCAATGTCCAGAGTCTACAGTACTTACACCACGCAAACACCTAACAGGAGACAGTTGAGTTTACAGCTGGAATAAAGAACGCATAAAATGGAAGAGGTGTAAGCTTAAAAGCATATGCTGACAATGCTTTTGGACGTGCAGATGGTTTAAGTGATTTGCCCAAGGTCAGAGATGAAGTCTGATGGCAAAATTAATCTATGCGCTTTCCTTGGGATTAACCCAGTTCAGGGACAGAATTTATATTCTTCCCCAAGGCCTGTGGGTAGGAGAACTACTCTGCTGAGAGATCAGATCAGGGTAATATACCAAGCGTTTCCTCTACAGCGAGCAGTACGCACAAAAACTCTCATTCAGAAAGCTAAATTTAAGGTCATGGACATCAGCCAGCTTAAAGCTAAATAGGTAATTAAGACCTTGGCTGAAGAGAGGTTCAGTTAAGCTTGCAAATTGGTGCACAGCCATCCCCTGATTTCAGACCACCTGTACTTCTGCAACAATAATCCCTGTTCTCAGATACAAAAGGGAGTTACATGCAGATGTACCAATAGGAATCACATTCATGTGTCAGGAAGGTATAATTTGCTACTCTTCGGAATCAATGGAGTTCTTCCAGATTTTCATCTGCATAATAAAATGAAAATTGCTGTTCAGTTTCATTCCTTGATGTCTTGCTGACTTTTCCCTCCTTCTGAATAGCTAAATTATTTTCCAGATATATTAGGTTCACTTCTGTGAACTTTAATTTTTTTAATAAAATTTCAGTCCCTTTCTTCAGCTTCTAAGTGCCTGTGTAAAATTAAACTTGTCCATTTGCACCAGTATTCACCACTTCTCCTGATTTAGCTGTCTCTGGGAATTTCCATTTTATTTCTCTTCCAGATCAATAACAAAGATATTTAGTAAGATCTGAAAGTTGCTCAACTAAGGATCTTTCCTATGTGTCTATCAAGAGATATCACAGTTTTCAGGCCACGTGACAACACCCTTCATATGCCAATCTGAAATAATTTTTAACGACGCATCTTCAGAAGGCATTCAATCTCCTGTCTCCACCCTCCTGTGAAGTTCATAGGCATAATAGAGGTGTTGGTACAATGCGATACCTGTGGAGACGAAAAGGGATATCTGAATACAAAGGACAACTTACATACAAAGTTATAATTATGGACAGTGTATGGAAAGACTCAGAGTGCTCCACCCTGTCCCCAAACACCTTCAGAGCATCTCCTCTGAGCTGCCTCTCTGAAGCCAAAGGACTTTCCTCACCCAGTTCTCACCTGTGCAAGCATGGGTTACACAGCCTGAACGACAACCCTGTCCTGAGTAAGGAGCTTTTTCTCATCTGCAACACAACATGTGGCAGAGGTTTTTGTTGCACACAAATAGTCCTTCACAGCTTTCTACCCTCTCTCATTCCTCTCAGTAGATTTGCTTGTGATTTCCTGTAAGGACAAGCTGTTAGCATTGTAAGCGACTTTTCATTTAATACATTAGTAGAGAACTCACATTTTATCCCTAGCACCCACTGGAACCTGTATGATCTCACTTAGTAACCCATTTCTGCTTCTGTTCTTTAGAGCACTTCAAATGACGAACACGAACATTTTTGTGTTTCTTTAAAAAACCCAAGTATTTTCCCTAACAGTTCTGTCACCACAGTTTCTGCTTTCACATCCAATATTTTTATTTCTGCTGACATGCTATTTCAAAATGACTGGCACAATGCTTTTTAAATTGTAAACATCCCCTAAATAGGTTATTTGCTGCTAAAGCACTTTATTAAACTTATCAACTCCTCCCTTGGATTATTAATTCAATACTAATTTTGAAGGACAAGGTTATGAAGCTACATTCAACTTTTGCAGCATTTATTATTTAAAAAAACTATTATAAACTCAGGTACCACCATAGCCATTTGTGAAGCGTTAATAACATAAAACAGGAAAAACCTACCAAAACCAAAACATATGACCACATGAAGGATGGCTTTTTCTTTTTTTTTTTTACCTGGAACACAGGCAGTAGACAGTATGATAATTTTTTTAAATTTCTATATACCTATATGAAAATAACATTCCTGATTTTTTTCCATAAGGATCAGCAATGTTTACCTTTTCCCATACAGTTGATATATGTGTTGCCTACAGAATTTTATCCAGACAGACAGGCACACATTAGCAGCTACCCAAGGGTTTGGCACAAAATGGTCTTCATAAGGCAGGCTACAATCTTTATATATAAGCACATCTTTAAAATTTCTAGGTATTATTTCCTGGATCCTGGACCATATGTGCCACCCCAATTAGAAGATGCAAAAACCACTTCGTCCAATCCTGGATTATAGTGGGTTAAAGGAGAAACAGCCTTAGTTCCTGTGGATCCTATGCTGCCTTCTTTTTTCCTTACAGATGCAAGATCATCCCTTGCTTTTCTCACTACAATTTGAAATATGAAACACAATGGAACATCTTTTTGGCTTGTATACTCAGGTAAGAACTCAATTTCATTAAATTAGAGTCAACCTCAAGAACTTTAAAGTAATTCCAGAGGAGCTATGCTGACCAGAATAACAGGGTTAGAAGTCAAGTACAATGACATATAGGACAAAAAATATTTTCTTTCTAAAATCAGATTTTTAGTGGAACTTAAAGAATTTAGTCTGCTCAGTTTGTAAGACTTATTCCTCCACTTTCCTCTGTGAGAAACATCTATTTTGTCACTTTTTTAAAAAAGAAAATCAGATGTATCGTAACTGCATATAAAACTTCGAATACATATCTCTCTCTTTCTGAAAGCATATAAACCATAATTTGATTATGTCAAATATCCCTATAATTATAATTTCATCATCTTATAATAAATTCTTATAGATTTCACTTTGAAACACTGCTTTAACACTGGATGAAAAAAACTAATGTGTCAAACATAAAAAGGAAATTTGGATTGAAACCATATATGGCAACATAATTATACAGCAATTAAAGTACAATTGCATGATGATTACCAGAAAATTTAGAGCAACTGACATAGTAAAGGCATTTTTCTCTTTCAATATAGTGTGTTAGGTGATTTTCTTTATTTTATTTTAGCAATTCCATCATCTTGAATTTTTTTTCCCAAGCTTAATTTTACATGGAAGATTATTTAAAAAATAATTTCTTGGAAACAGTTAACTTTCTTGGACTACATACCTCACATGAAGCAATGTTTGGGTCACATTACTATCACATTATAGTTTCATTTAATATTAAAATAGCACTCAGTTAAACATGCTTGGTCATCCAGTGGGAAACATGAGCCTTTCTCTAGAATACCATTTATATTTCAAGACACAAGATTAATCCAAATCTCTCTTGAAAGCAATTCACAACTGCACATTTTACAAAACATTGTAGTGTGAACCACTGTTTGCATCAGGTCCCAATTCTACAAAGCACATAAAATGTGCTTCAGTCTCTTTGAAATGACCAAAAGACTGAATCAGTCTCACTTTGCTAACACAGCAAAATAAGCATGCTAGATAGGTTTTCACCAGTGTGATAGAGTTTTGCCTTTTTCTGGTATTATTTCTCCTTTTTTACCAAGAACATTCGTACTCAGCTGCAATAGTTTTGTCATTCTTACTGGCTCTAGCTGTCCAATAACTCTATCTTTACAGCCCACAAGTATCTGTATCACATTAAGAACATAATAGCTGCATTTGAAAGTGGATGCATTTTCTAATATCTGTGTTTTGCACAATGGACCAAACATCCAACCTTAGGCTATAAGTTGGAGACGCATTTTTTTTGCAGCTAAGCTTTTTGCATTCATGGTGTAAATGGAAATTGGTATTTGTTCACATAACAATTAGATTAAGCTTCTAGATGTTATTCACCTGGTGCACACAAATCTGGTAACAGGCATGAATATGCAAGTTTTGAATTATGTACACTTTTTAAAAGACTAGCCCATAATATCTCAACCACTTTCGTCACTGTCTTTAATCAAGTGCCCTGTTTAGTACTTAAACACAATTCACATAACTGTCAACAATGTAAAACTGAGAAGGCAGGAGAAAAGGGTAAGAGCTATTGCACAGGAAATTAATTTAATAGATTTATGACAACAGCAACCAATTGTGAACTAATGTGTAACTAGTGAGTGATAAATTGTCATGGTTTAGCCCAGCCTGCAGACGCTTGCTTGCTGCCCCCTTCCACAGGTGGGATGGGGAAGAGAAACAGAAAAAAAAAAAAAACACCTCATGGGTTGAGATAAAAATATTTTAAT
>NW_010533962.1:0-16371 GCF_000687285.1 Phaethon lepturus
CCTTAATGATTCTGTGATTCTGTGAAATCCAGGAGAAAGTCAAGGCTATATTATCTATGACATGGAATGTATGCAGGAGACCACAATGCATATCCCAAACTACATTTTTTCTGTGGAGTAATCACTCGATGCCTGTTGGCATGAAGAAGAAGGAGCAGAAATGAAAACTGAAGGAGAATGGGAATTTAAAGTGGACACATGTCCTGTGGACTTTATTGATTTGTTTATGAACACAAAGTTTTGGGGCTACACTTTCCTAGCACATAATGCCAAAGGCTATGATGGCTGCTTCATTGTTAGTCATCTTCTAAGTGAAAAAATGCTTGTGCAATTAATCACCCAAGGTGGTAAACTCATACGCATAGAAGTGCCCAGCCTGAGTATACACTTCATAGACTCTAAATTTTTATCCATGAAACTAAGCAGCCTTCCCCAGCCTTTGAATATCAAGATCTGCAGAAGTTATTTCCCACATTTTTTCAACACTGCTGAAAATCAAAGTTCTGTGGGCCCTCTTCCACTACTAGGATATTATGGGGCAGACAGCATAATGCTTGAAGAAAAAAATCAGTTCTTGGCATGCCACAAAACTAATCCGGAGATTTTTGTATTGCAAAACGAACAGAGTTACTATTGCCAACAATATGTAAAACTGTTGAAGGAGGCCTGCAGATCATACAAGAATGAGATTATAGTGATGACCCATCACACATTCTGAGAAAAAGGACAGTGAGAAGGTGAAGGTTTATTGCTGTAGAGATCCCTTGGATGTTTATCCCATGCAGATCCCATGCAGATTATGCCTGCCTCTACTTGCATGTCCATGTACCAATTTATGTTCCTTAAACCTAGCACAGTTACACTCCTCCCTCCAGACAGCTATCATCAGAGGGAAAAAGATATATTCAGCCTTTTCCATTCAATGGCTTATGTATGTGGCCAAAAATGAAAATAGTAAAATCTGTCATGTGTTGCAAGATGGTGAATAGGATCCTACTTCTGAGATGGCCATGCAGCCTAAGGTACCAACAGCTTTTTAATTTAATGGGTGCTTTTTCCATGGCTGTTTTGAATGCTGCCATGAAAATGATGGACGACCTGAAGAGAGAGGTGTTTAACATCACATCTAACAGAGTGCATGAGTGGGTCGCTATGACGAAGCCAGATATGGAGCTTGCAGACAAACTGCTCACACTGCTGGTCCCTAGAGATGTGCTTTTTGCTGGCAGGACAAATGCCATTTGTGAGGATTACAAACCAGCCACTGACAGAAAAATACATTAGTATGATTTTGCTAGCCTCTATCCCTTCATCAGCAAAACAAAACGTTACCTTCTTGGATACCCTGGAATTATTTTTGAGAGTTTTGACACCCTGACAGCCTACTTCAGGATGTTCAAAATAAAGGTCTATCCACCTCAAGGGCTCTTTCTCCCTGTGTTTCCCATGAGGGCAATTGGCAAGCTACTGTTTCCTCTGTCCTGCATTGGTGCAGAAAGCTGCCCAGGCCCTCTGCATCCACAGCAATGAAGAAGTGCTTGTGGGTACCTGGTATTCCCTGGAACTGAACAAGGCTCTGGAGAAGGGCTACAGGGTCTGTGAAATTTATGAGGTTTGACATTTTGAACATGGGGTAGGAGTCTTTTCCCACATTGTGTAGAACTCCACCTCTGCCAGAAGCAGGAAGATTCAGGCTACCCAGCCTGATACACAGATGATCACAAGAAAGCGAGTATGTTAAAGATTACACACAGAAACAAGATGTCATTTTGTGGTCTGAACTTACTAAGAAAAACCCTGTCAAATGCCAAATTGCAAACCTGTTTTTAAATTCCCTGTGGGGAAAACTGAGACAGAGATCGACCTACCCAACACCACCATTGTAGGAGAACCAGGTAAGTTGCAGGGTTACCTCTTCTCTCTGGCTTACGATGTGTCCTCCTGTGATTGTTTCAATAAGGATGTTTAGTTAGTGATAACCATTTATTTCCATAAATATGTCTGTGATCGATGATTTGGTGAACTGTTTGTGAGAGCAATGAAACTGAGAAAGCTTTTACTAAGTATGTGCATCACGGGAATCTCAGTGTCCAGAAACTTTCTTGCCAGGGTTAAAAGAGCTGCACAGCCACTTTCAAGACAAAATATATGGTATTATTTGAAAATCTCATAGACAGCCTCCAGGTTGTGTCCCTAGCCAGGCAGATGTATCTTGCAAGGCCCTGTTATTTTTAGAAGCGTTTGAAAAAGCTACCTAGGTACCACAGGGGTATCTGGTTGCTGATTTAAATGCTTCTACCCCAGAGGCTTTTAGGCTAAGAACTGGTCTTTTCCAGCCAGAGCGGCTGTCTCTTTACACATTGAAAATAAAAAAGACTGCTGTTCAACAGGAAATAGAGAGGATCTGGACTGACATCTTGTGTTGCTATCAATGCAACTTAGGAACAAAATGTCCCCGTGTCTGGAGCTGTTGATCAGTTCTCCCCCTGGCAGAGGAAAGCAATATTCTGCATTGCTTCTGATGACCTGATAAAGGCCATTTCTGAAATTGCCCAGAGTATGTTGAAGGGGAGCATTGCATTAACACTCAAAGAGATATACATGTGGAAAAATGTTTGCAGATCCGTTAAAAGCCTGAGTAGTAAAAGCATATCCTTCAAACTCCCGTTCCCTGCAACGCTACCATAAGCATGTCTCCATCTAAGATTACACATCACAACTGAAAAGAGAGCACTGGATAAGGCATTTCCACCCTCATCCAAACTGGAGTAAAATCTACAGTCTATCAAACCTCAAGCTGAAGTCAGAAAAGAACCTTCAGTTTAGTAGGCTGGGTGGGTTCTGGATAGGTTGAATGGATGCAAAGTACTTTGCAGCAAAGCATCTTTTCAACACATTGCCATTTTGGCATCATTGCATCATTTGGCATATAAAGTAGATAGAAAACGCTATGGACTTAAAATTTGTCTTTCTTCCCCACACTCCCTAAAAGCAAAAGTTTTTTCTTAACTCTGGCTCTGCTGAAGAGCCACCAAAATGCTTTTTCCTATAACAAATAACTAAATACTAGTCATGTCAAAGAAGCATAGGCATACAATTAGTGAGGATAAGGGTCAGATCAGATCAACTGGGACGCTATCTCTGCAGAGAGAGTACACTATTTGTACTGGTGTCGGTGGCAAGATTTCTCTTGATTTCTCAAATGCAGTGATCCTGCCCAAACTGAAGGGAAACAGACAGAAGAGTCAAGCCCATTCAGATCCCAAACCTGGAGTTAAAGGTATCCTAATATGCTTGTAAAAATTGTGTGCTGCCTCTGCCTGCATAATGCACTGAATCACACTTAGCTCTTTCACTTTGGGGTTTCAAGCAATGTTCTGCCTGGGCTTAGTCAATCCAATTCCTATGGGCATTGTGAATAGATGGAGGTCACAGTCCAGCAGGTTTATGCTGGCTTAATTTTTATTTCTGACTAAATCTCATCAGATTTTGTTTACCCGATGATAGCAACTTTCATTCCTGGCTGAAAAGTTCTCCACTGCAATTGCTAGTAAGTCTTGATAATTCCCTCAAGCCTTGCAAAGGAGCTAGCAAGAAGAACAAATAAATTGTGAATTGTGCTAGGGATGTGAAACTTGGAGGTCTGAAAGTGCGAGGTTAGATGATCTCCCAGGATACATTTTAATCCCACATTTGAGCCTATTATTTATTGGAATGAAGCTGGTGGAAGCAGGGGGAAGAAAGAGAGAGGAAGAGAGATTTAGATTTTTAAACTAAGTCATAAGTGAGGGAGAAGGACCACAAAAAAAAACCCCAAAGGGAGTTTAGTAATATGCCTGCAGTTAGAATGCTGCTTCCTTGTTTTTATGTCCTTAGCTGTGTCAAGCATATTTGTTAAAAAATTAAAGATTTAGTTCAATACAATTCTTTTTCACAGTACTTGATTTGAAAAAATCACACAGCCTCCTGAGACACAGCTAAGACAAACACTGCTATGACCATCAACAAAACACCACACATTGAGGGTTAAAGAAAGCATGCCACAGTTTGCCTTTTCTCATTTGCTTTCATCATAGTGGGGGAAATTAAAAAAAAAACAAACAAAACCCTCCTGGAAAGCCAAGTACTCACACAAGCCTCACTTCATGGGGATTAATGATCCCCATTCAAAACTGTGCTACATTCAGAGTAGCAGGGAAGACTATATCCTTTGTTGGCATGAACGGGTGGGTCTCCTTTGACTTCAGCAGTTTGGCTTATTTATGCTAGCAGAGAATTTGGCCCTGAAATTATTAGTTGCATTATAAGTACCTTCCTCTGCCAGAGCAGGATTATTCCCTCATTCAATGCATTTTGCAGTCTAACGTTAAACATGAAATGTTAAGCATTCCATATGACAGGGTTTTCCCTATGCCTCTTGGGATGCTAACTCATTAAGAACTTTTTCTGATTGCTCAGCCTATGCTGATTTCTCTTTATTACCATCTGACTCCAGTACTCCCAGCTCTACTTCATGGTACCACCCAAGGCAGTTCTCCATCCTTTCTTTTGTGCATAACTATCATGTTTCAGGAACAGGAAGGATCCTCTTTTCATAGCACTAACTTATGCACATGTGATTGTTCTGCAAAATGTTCAACAGTTATTATTACAAGATTTAAAAGTTAATTTAAGAAATATGCAAAATGTCACCTTTGATCTTGCTTATGTGCTAAAAGAAGTACAAAAATTCTCATTGAGCAGGTTGCCAGGAAAAAGTACGTGAAGAAGTACAACATGCTTCTGCCTCTACATGTAGGTGAATGGAGGTTGCCAGATGTACTAGAGGCACTCTTTAAAGGGGAAGTGTAAAGAAAGCAAATGAGGAGCCTCCTACTTCTCCTCTGGTGCTGGAAGTACACTCTGTACACTCCCTGACACTGTTGCTAAATGCCAGAGACTGAGCCCTGCTTGCTGAGGCGGATTAGATGAGCAGAGCTCTAAAAAAAGGCCAGCAATTCCTTGGCCCACTCTAAGGCCACTTGCTTTGTATTCCCCAAGATTGTAAAAGTAGCTCTGCTTTGTGGTCTAATTTTGCTTTTCTTACATATTTTAAACAGTAATTTACCATCCACATATTCCCTCAGAGATCAATAAGACTACCTATGAAATAAAATAGTATTCCATTGACAGGAAAGATGGCACACAAAATAGTCCCTGAGCCCTCCTTTTAAAATTCTTGTTATTAGACAGCTCAGTAGGAGTTTAGCCAGTATACATACTTTCAGACTATCCTGAGTTGCGGAAGCTGGAAGTCCTGCTTAGCTCCTGATACAGTAAATTTGTCATTACTTTTCAAACACAAATACGTATCTCATGCTGTTATTGTCAGTAAATATTTCCACCTTTGCATAGTGCTGCAGGTAATTCCTCCTAATACACCATGAAGTAGGTTAAACTGAATGGAGATTGATGCCTAATATAACACTGGTCTCTATAAAGTGAGAAATTAGAGCACTGTGATTTTGGCTTCAGAGCCTCACCGGACTTGAGCAGCTAAACTGCTGGAGCCCAAGTGCAATTCTGATGCCAAACATTTGTCTGCACACTGTTCCTGTGCAGCTCAGGCTCAGCTTTGTCAACATCCCTGTGACTTAGAAGGCACTGCTCCTCCTTGCCTCACATGTGGAAACTGTCCCCTGTTAATGAAGTCATACTGACTGAACGTAGCATGCTCCTAATGAACACTGATCGTAGGGTGCGGGAGACACACAAAGAAGGGCCCTGCCCTCCCCACCCCAAGACGCACCATTTTACAGCCCATGGCTTTCTACAAGGGAGAGAATGCAGAAGTGTCACATCTTCCAGCTCTTTGCTGAGAGGTGCTCCCAGCTTTGCCTCCGGATGGCCACCACCTGCAGTACACTTCTGCAGAGTAGAAGTATGTTTATGAGGCAGGGAATTCATTTTCTCTTTTTGTCTAGATGCCACAGAACAAATTATTTTCAAATACAGCCCCTCCTAGATGAAGGTTTTATTTGCATGCTGTGCAGCCTATAATATGCAGTTTGTAGAATACTCACTATTTTTACTGAAAGGTACTGAGTGTCACTATGTACTTGCTTTATGAATTTGGTATGTTGAACTAGCCTGGTTTTGGCCTCTGGGCTTAATTTCATCAGAAAGCAAAACAAAGTTTCTTCAACTGTAGTCTGCTATGGTTAAGGTACTTACTTTAGTGATATGATTAGCTTAAATCATAAAGAATTACCCTTCCAGGTTCATTTCCATGAACAGTTCAGAGAAGGTACTGCCATTCAAGAACAATGGAACTTTTCAACTCATTGGAATCATATGTAAAGGAAGCAACAAATCAGTAACAAATGGGGAGTGGAACTGACATGTTGGAGTTAAGCAATTCCAAAAGAAGGAACAAAAACTTCATAACAATAAATGAAAATGCTAGATCTGCCAGTGTATCACAAACTGTGTGGTCTTCATTAACTAAACGGTTCTGGTTTTGGAAACAATTTATCTTGGATTTTTTAATCCAAATGACACCTTTTTAACTGAGTATGAACATGACACAATTGTGTTTAGTGAGCTAAACCTTTTAGTTGAAAATTCACATTTGAAAAATATTTTTGCTCCACTTTTTAAATTTGCAGTGGTTAACTTAACTGCTCTTACAAGGCAGTAGCAATGTCTTAAAGATTTCCAGACCCTGAAGTGATGCATTGGATCACTCCAAAACTGAATTCAAGATAGTGGCCAGTAGTAGAACCCTACAATGAATTAATGCAGGATAGTTTCTCTACAGTATCATGCTTATCCTCTGTTTCTATTCAATTTAAAAAAAAAACAGGATTAAAGAAATTTCAGTGTTTCAAATACAGTCAGCATAAAGCTTACTGTCTCAAAAAATGTGTCAGGTATAAGATGAAAATAAAAATGTAAGCATATAAAAAAAAGTAAGACAAAAACCTGACAGATAGAATGGCCCAAGCAACCAACAATCCCCACCAAACATCTGGACACTGCAAACTCTGAGGAAGTTACTGCATCAGAATCCAGAATTTGCAGCTGTCTTGTAATGAGCTGAACCAAAACCTTGGATCTGATCATATCTGAGTTTTAAAGATGTTTGGATTTGGACCTTAGTTAGTAGTTCTGGCCCAGTTACAATACATGCATTGTAGATGTTTCTGAGCCACTAAAATGATTGAGCTTTGTATAAACCAAAACATTTTGAAATATATGTTAAGAGATGCTTTACCATATTAAAAAACTGGATTAATTCATTTTAGATTTTCTTATTTAGAATTTATTCAAATGTTCACTTAGGTGAAATTTTAACTGTGCACACTCTACTAGTCCCACAGAATGTAACTGCCTTATTTGTCTGTAAGTTCCACCTTTTACATTGTAAAGAAGTACTGGACATTTAAGAGGCAACTAAATGCATTTTATTGGTTTTGTTTGCATACAGTATTACTTTTCTTGGTAAGCACAAAGCACCATCTACTGAACTGCTTGCTTCTCTATAGTGTGGTTTCTCACATATGAGTCAGAATTCTTAACATTTTTCATAGGTCATTTAGAAATCTTCAAGATCTTTGGTATTTACCAGAATATTTTCTCTTGCAAGATAAGAAGCTTTTTTGTTTGAATAGAAATATGAGTAAATAACACTTCCTTATTTCTTTGTTTGCCATCACACAGGTTAATTAATTTTGTACCACAGAGAGATTAATTATTTTCTTCAAATGATATTGCTTTTAAAGGTAGTTATTTTAATTATTTCAGATATATCATGTGAGATAGAAATAGTTAGATGAAAAGCACCTAACAGTAGTTTTTCAAGGAATAAATACTGTGAGCTAGAGATATACGAAGTCTGAGCCCCACTACAATAAATGTGGTTCCTGTAGATGCATGCACACCATTAAGACAGTTGACCTAAAAACTGGAGCAGGGAAATGACTGTTTGAAAAGGTTAAGCTTTTGCCACAAAAGAGGTATCTATTATCTCCTGATAATAGTAAATGCTGTTTCTCTCCCCTTTCCTTCCCTGCCCTGTGCCCAGCCCCCGCCCCAAGAAATCTGCCTGACTTAATCCATTCCCTGCTTCTCTGTAAAGAAAAAAAAAAACTGTCAAACCCAGAGATCTGTCAAGTACTTCTGGTATTTGGAAGATGCTTGGTATTCCCCTGGGCTGCAGGGGCCCTGTCCTCTTTCCTTAGGTACCGCTTACACTGTACAAGCGCCTCACCTCAGCAAGAAGCTGGGTTTCAGAACAAGTATGCCTGAAAGCCTAGCAGAAATAGAAGTGAAACTGCACCTTTATCTAGTGCTGTGCAGGGGACTAAATTACACCTTCACCAGGGAGATTGATTACAAAGACTAGTCAGCTGCAGCTAAAAACCTGGAGCGCCTATGTTTTTATAGAGTTCTTCACCCAGAAGGCTCAAACAGCAGCAGGACAACAAAACCACCTTTGAAACACAAAATTTTTCTTTCACTGGAGAATTTGGAGAAGTAAAATTTCCTTTTCTGTCAGGATATATTTTTGTCTTTCATGACTTTTCAATGAGACATGTATCAAACTGCAATTCTAACAACATGAAGATTACAGTCACAACTGCCATTCAAACATAGAAGGTTCTTTAAAATTATTAGATTCCAGTTCTTGAAAATGCCCTTTTTAGCTGTCCCTGTTTTTTTATTGAGACTCTAGAAAGCATTTGAAAATTTTATCAGTATTTTTAACTTCTATGAGAACAAGAAACATACTTAAAAGGTTTTTCATGTATCCAATCATGTTTACATGTTACAGCTTTTTAAATAAAACTGGAGGTATTGCAAGAAATACTTATAATGAACTTTACTTTTGGACTGCACTGGTCAAGGGAGCTAAAACAATGCTATGTAATGAGCCATGAATATAATTTAATTCTTGTTTTCACTCCTTTGTGTCTACTATCAGAGTAATTACACAGAGGTCAAGTTTTGACCAAAGAATCAAAATTGGATCCTGAACACACTACTGCCTTCTTCACCTTCATACATCCTTCCTCACCCATTTGTGAATTAAGTTTTAAAACAGCACTAAGGAGTTCTGTATGAACACAGGCTTCTTCTTGTATAGACTGAAGTTTTGGTGTGAGCCCAGGTGAGTAAATGAAATCACAGTCCTGGGAATTAAGAAAGAGCAATGAACCAGCTATTTAGCTTCCAAGGATTTTCAGTCAGTCAGCTCAAAGAGACTGGATGATATCCACACTGAAATAGAAATGGGGCATCACTTGCATTTACTGGTCTGAAGCTTTAGTTAGGTAAGTGAAATCCAGATCATCAATAATCATGATCAAAGTAAGAGGACAGCATCATCTACAATGGCAGGGATCACCTCTCATTTGCCCACTGAAGCAGTAGGTAAAACAAATAGTTACCATGCTATAACTAGCCAGTGAATTGCCCTACAGTTCCACCTAGCTTTGCTTCATCAGAGACACAGGAAGGAGAAGGATGATGAAGGAGTGAATGTCTCTCATTTCTGTAGCCGTTTAAATGAATTAAAATTCATTTAATTTCATTTAATTCATTAAAATGAATCACAGGAAACTTTTAAGAAAGCAGCAGGAATGAATTCTTCAATTCATGTCAGATCGCACAGGCCTGTTAAAAGGATATAGTACTTTCTATAGATAACAAAAAGTGCAGTTGTGAAGCTATTATAATAATCAAAATTAATCAACAGTCTTACTGGAAATTTAAGATGTGTAATTGAGGATTTAATGATATTCTTAGGTATAACCCTAAAGTCTGTGGTTGCAGCAAGTCAGTAAGGCAATAAGAAGTCTGTTGTATAAAAGTAAGATTGGAGAGGATCAGAGGGATAGCCAAGTCCAGTTCCTGCAATGAAAAAAGCACTGTAAAAAAGGCTCAGCTTAGATAACTGTCTATAGAATTTCTATTCTGTGTGTCATAGAACTTACAACACTTCTCAAAAGCCTACAGAAATGTTAAAGACAAATTAAGAAAGTCTGCAACGAAAAAGAGACATGGGAAATGTGCAGAAAGGACAGAAAGTCTCACAAATCTCATGGCCTCCTGACCTAGCAGGGACTCCCTTTTATGAACCGCCCAGCTGATCCTCAACAGGATGACTTACATTACTGAAGAGAAAGAAAAAAATTCTAATTTTTCTTCCAATTTGATCCAAAGGAAAATTACTTCTTTATCCCAGACCTGGTAGTTGGTTAAATCCTGAGCATATTAATTGGTCACATCAGTCAGACACCAGATAAAAATTACTATCAGTAATCACAGTTTATCTATATTAACTTTATTTTCAGTCTAGTGCTTCAGAGAAAGATGAGAGTGCCCAGCTGCCAATCTTTTAAGTGCTCACTGAGGTGGGCAAGGGAGGCAGGAAAAGTGGGACGGAGGAGAAGAGAGTCTTCTTTCCTTTGGAAGGAAATAAGCCTCCATAGCAACTAGCAGAGACTCAAAGCACTTATTAATACAGCAAAGCCAGACTGCAAACAAACAGTAATCCAGGCTCTTTTCAAACTCATTTTGGAATATGTTGTACTCGCATACAAAGATGCAAGGCTTATTGGTGTGTTAGAAACCTGGTAAGCACCTGAGAATGGTCATGTAGGAATTAGGGCTTCTGCCCACAAAAAGGTGGCCTGATCATGGTATTTATATATATACCGACATGCCTCTCACCAATGCACACAGCATGTGCAACAGGAGGAGGTGGAAGCCATTGTGCAGCAAGAAAACTATGGTATAGTTGCCATCACAGAAGCATGGTGGGATGCAACGGATGACTATAAACTCTTCAGAAGAGATAGGCAGGGAAGGAGAGGCCTTCCTACCCCACAGGAAGTGGGGTAGCCCTGTATGTTAGGGAGTGTTTTGATTGCCTAGAGCTTAATGATGATGATGATGATAGGGTTGAGTGTTTATGGGTAAGAATCAAGGGGAAGGCCAACAAGGCAGGTATCATGGTGGGAGTCTGTTGTAGACCACCCAACCAGGATGAAGAGGCAGATGAAATATTCTACAAGCAGCTGGGAGAAGTCTCACAATCACCACCCCTTATTCTTGTGCAGGACTTCAACTTACCAGATGTCTGCTGGAAATAAATACAATACAGCAGAGAGGAAACAGTCTAGGAGGTTCCTGGAGTGTGTGGAAGATAACTTCCTGACACAGCTAGTAAGTAAGCCAGCTAGGAAAGGCACCCCACTGAACCTGCTGTTTGTGAACAGAGAAGTACTTGTGTGTGATGTGATGGTTGGAGGCCATCTTGGGCATAGCAATCACAAAATAATAGTTTTAGATTCTTGGAGAAGTAAGGAGGGAGGTCAACAGAACTGCAACCTTGAACTTCCAGAGGGCTGACTTTGGCCTGTTTAGGGGCCTGGTTGACAGAGTCCCTTGGGAGGCAGTCCTGAAGGGCAAAGGATTCCAGGAAGGCTGGACATTCTTCAAGAAGGAAATCTTAAAGGCACAGGAGTAGGGAATCCCCATGTGCCAACAGACAAGCCAGCAGGGAAGAAGACTGGCCTGGCTGAACAGAGAGCTTTTGCTGGACCTCTAGAAAAAAATGACAGTTTATGACCTTTGGAAGAAGGGGCAAGCAACTCAGGAGGACTACAAGGATGTCATGAGGTTATCCAGGGAGAAAACTATAAGGGCCAAAGCCCAGCTAGAACTTAATCTGGCTACTGCTGTGAAAGACAATAAAAAATGTTTCTATAAATACATTAGCAACAGAAAGAGGGCTAAGGAGAATGTTCATCCTTTATTGGATACAGGTCGAGGGGAAACATAGTGACAAAGGCTGAGGAAAAGGCTGAGGTACTTCATGCCCTTTTTGCCTCAGTCTTTAATAATAAGATCAGTTGTTCTCCAAGTACCCAGCCCATGAGTTGGAAGACCAGGATGGGGAGCAGAATGAAGCTGCCATAATCTAAGGGGAATGGTTAGTGACCTGCTACACGACTTAGACACACACAGGTCTATGGGGCCAGATGGAATCCACGCAAGGGTACTGAGGAAGCTGGAGGAAGTGATCACCAAGCTACTTTCAATAATTTATCAGCAGTCCTGGCTAACTGGGGAGGTCCCCATTGACTGGAAGTTAGCAAATGTGACACCCGTCTACAAGAAGGGCCAGAAGGAGGATCTGGGGAACTACAGGCCTGTTAGTCTGGCCTCAGTGCCGGGGAAGGTTATGGAGATCATCTTGAGTACCATCATGTGGCACATACAGGACAATCAGGTGATCAGGCCCAGTCAGCATGGGTTTATGAAAGGCAGGACCTGCTTGACTAACCTGATCTCCTTCTGTTACAACGTGACCTGCTGAGTGTATGAGGGAAAGGCTGTGGACATTGTCTACCCAGGCTTTAGTAAGGCCTTTGACATGATTTCCCACAGCATTCTCATGGAGAAACTGGCTGCTCATGCTTTAGATGGGTGTACTCTTTGCTGGGTAAAAAACTGCCTGGATGGCCAGGCCCAAAGAGTTATGGTGAATGGAGTTAAATCCAGTTGGTGGCCAGTCACAAGGACTCAATTCTGGGAACAGTTCTGTTTCATATCTTTATCAATGATCTGGATGAGGGGACAGTAAGTTTGCAGATAACACTAAGTTGGGTGAAAGTGTTGATTTCCTTGAGGGTAGGAGGGCTCTACAGAGGGATTAGGACAGGCTGGATTGATGGGCCGAGATCAGTTGTATGAAGTTCAACAAGGCTAAGTGCTGGGTCTTGCACTTGGATCACAACAACCCCATGCAACACTACAGGCTTGGGGGAGAGGGGCTGGGGGGTGTTGGAAAAGGACCTGGAGTGTTGGTTGAGAGCTGGGTGGATATGAGCCAGCAGTGTGCCCAGGTGGTCAAGAAGGCCAATGGCAGCCTGGCCTGTATCAGAAATAGTGTGGCCAGCATCACTAGGGAAGTGATTATCCCCCTATACTTGGCACTAGTGAGGCCGCACCTTGAATACTGTGTTCAGTTTTGGGCCCCTTACTACAAGAAAGACATTATGGTGCTTGAGTGCCTCCAAAGAAAAGCAATGAAGCTGGTGAAGCATCTAGAGCATAAGTCTTATGAGTAGCAGCTGAGGAAATTGGGGTTGTTTAGCCTGGAGAAGGAGAGTCTGAGTGGAGACCTCACTCTGTGCAACTACTTGAAAGGAGCTTGTAGTGACGTGGGTGTTGGTCTCTCCTCCCAAGTAACTAGTCATGGGATGAGAAGAAACAGCCTCAAGTTGTTCCAGGTGAGGTTTCGGTTGGATATTACGAAAAATTTCTTCACTGAAAGCTGCAACAGGCTGCCCAGGGAGTTGGTTGAGTGACCATCCCTGCAGGTTATTTAAAAAGACATGTAGATGTGATGCTTAGGGACATGGTTTAGTGGTGGACTTGGCAGTGCTATGTTAAGGGTTAGACTTGATAATCTTAGAGGTTTTTTCCAGCCTGTATGATTCTATGATTCTAAAACATCATTCCTGATCTCCTAGCAATTATCTTATTTTAAATATAAAACTCTGCTGCTAACTATTTTCAAGCTTCATATTAAAACAATTTGAATTTATTGACCATTTTTCTTATTTCAAAGCATATTATAGGACTTCTCCTTAGGTGGTTGGAAATGGTACTGTAACGGTATTTGGTTTAGTATTTTAGTGTTCAGTTATTATTAATTTCTCCATAACTATTGTATAACCATTTGAATATGCATTCATTATCCTTTAACTTAAAAAGCATTTAATCTTCCTTAGATACTTTATTTTGTGAATCTAATCATAGTAGCCCTTCTGTGCACCTGTTCCAATTTCAGTTCATCTTTCTTCAACATACATGATGACAAGTGTATGATATAAAATACTATTGAGTGCTTCCCTGACTTTATAAAAATATCTGTTGATAGAATTGTGAGGCTTTTTGCAGCTACAATACATTGGCCTCTCAAAAGCAAGCTCCTATTGACCAGAACACTGTGATCACTTTCTTCTTCAACTGTCTCCAGTTACTGGGTTTCCCACTTACATCACATCATTATTTCTAGCATCTGATTCCATGGTTATACATTTGTACTAATAAATCTTATCCTATGCCACTCTCACTGTCAACAGAAACAATTAACATCTTCTGGTCTATGCTGGGGGACAAATACCACAAGCACTCCGTTTGTTCTTAGACACTTGCCCTAGCAGAAAAGAATGAGAAAAAATAATCAAAATGCAATTACAGATGTAAACCCAAGGTCAGCTCTCATTCAGGTGTTTCAATCAGCTTGATGATACAGCTTGACTGAGCAGGGCTTGGAGATCAGGTGCTGGTCTCTGCCCTTCCTTGAGAGTGCTGACAGTTTTGGTAAGTCAAACCCCAGAATGAACTTCCAGTTTCCCCATGTGAACCTCAGCTGTCTCTCGGGGAAGCCATTGCAGTTTGACTAATGGTGAAGCAACTGTACAAACAACATGGAAAAGTCTTCTAGACTTTCATGTTCACCCAGCAGCACCTGACGAGCGTGCTAGATGTGATCTACAAGTGTTGTGTTGTTCAAAGCTGGTACCAAATATTTATTATAATATTCAATATTTATTGTTTAGTTATTTAACACACTTGTGCAGCGCCACCCAAGTTGTACATGAAAACCTAAAAGGTGGCTTTATGCAGCCTGTGTGCATTCCAGAGTGAGGTGCCCCCAAGGGCTTTTTCAGCCTGCTGAGTAAATAAAGACAATTTTAGGCTCTGTCTGAGGTTGTTTATCACTTCAAGGACAGCTTCAGCAAGTGGCCATAGTCAAGAGTGTAAAAATCTATGCCATATGCCTATGCTAGCTGCTCTGACAAGGAGCGTTAGATATAGAAGGGCTTTGCAAATGTTAGTAAAGAATTGTTACTGATCTAGGAGGAACACAAGGGAGTTCAGGATAGAGAAATTCCCATGTATACTAATTAAAATCTCTTCTTTACCACACCAACTCAGCAGAGTGATGACCTAAATATTGGGTATAAAGTGTTGCAGTGTTTTAAAACAAAGTGTTTTTAAACAGGACTGGACCCGTATTGACCCCTGGCGTACGCTGCTAGTTACTGGCCTCCAAATAGACTTTGCTCATGGAGGACAGGGAGGTGATTCGAGACAGCCAGCATGGCTTCACTAAAGCAAGTCTTGCCTGACCAACCTAGTGGCCTTCTATGATGCAGTGACCACATCAGTCAGCAAGGGAAGAGCTATGCATGTCATCTATCTGGACTTCTGTAAGGCCTTGGACACTGTCCCCCACAACATCCTTCTCTCTAAATTGAGGAGAAATGGATTTGATGGATAGACTATTTGGTAGATAAGGACTTGGCTGGATGGTCACATCCAGAGAGTAGTGGTCAGTGGCTGAATATCTGGATGGAGATCAGTTAAGAGTGGTGTCCCTCAGGGACCAGTACTGTTTAATGTTTTCATCAATGACATAGTGGGATCGAGTGCACCCTCAGCAAGTTTGTAGATGCCACCAAGCTGAGCGATGGGTATAAAGTGTTGCAGTGTTTTAAAATAGTGGCTTTAGTTCATACACTGTAAGCTGAAAACTAAGACAGGTATTAAAACACAATTCCTAATAGAAAACTGCCTTAAAAATCAACCATGGAATCGCAGGTTGGAAAGAACCTCTAGGAGGTCATCTGGTCCAAGACACTGATCAAGCAGGGTCACCTAGAGCTGGTTGCCCAGCTGACCATGTCCAGGCTTTTTAATATCTCCAGGGTTGGAGTCTCCACAACATCCCCATCTCACCTGCACAGTGAGAAAGCGTTTCCTGATTGTTCAGATGGAGCCTCCTGTGTTGCAGTTTGCACCCATTGCCTCTGGTCCAGGCAGTGGGCATTACCAAAAAGAGCCTGGCTCTGTCCTCTTTGCATCCTCTGTTCAGGTAGAACATCATTAATGTTTTACCCTTTGGGTAACACAAACACTAATAAGATCCCCCTGCACCTTCTGTTCTCCAGACTGAACGGTCCCAGCTCTCTCAGCATTTCCTCGTATGAGAGATAGGCTCCAGTCCCTTCACCGTCTCACTGGCCCATCCCTGGACTCCTTCCAGTAGCGCCACATCTCCCTTGTACTTGGGAGCCCAGGACTGGACACAGAACTCTGGGTGTGGCAGGAGTCCTCTTAAACAAGTCTGGGCCCTCTACTCCCCTCCGGGGTACATCTTGCCCCAGGAAGGCATAGGACGTGCTTAGCTGTGTTCTGCAGTGGGTCCACTGGAGCTGGCTGGGACTGGCCGTCTCTGGCACAGGGCAGCCATGGCCTCTCCTCACAAAGGCCCCCCGGCTGCCAACACCCCGACACAGACACCAA
>NW_010533962.1:16639-23557 GCF_000687285.1 Phaethon lepturus
CCTAGTTGAGGATGGAAGCATGCAGCAGCCCCTTAGCATGTGCCTGGGTCCACTTGGGTGGCCTATGATGATGATGTGGAGCCAGAGGCGCTGAGTGGGCCAAAGCTCCATGCAGCTCCGGCCCGTGTCACCCAGAGCCAGCGCGCCCTCCTTGGCCCATGAGAACCCCTCGTCCAGCAGGACTGGCCCTGCGCAGGCAGGGGGAAGGCAAGGGGCCATGCTCGGTAAGCCCCGTGCTGCCATGACAGATGCCCAGTGCCTTCAGAGCACCTTGTACCCTCACACAGGAACCTTCCTGGTCCACTGGGAGACTATAAAGCATGCATCAAACAACCCCCTTTCTCTAAACAGGCTGTGATGAGTTGACCCCAGCAGACCAATGCCCAGCCAGTCCCCAAGCAACGGCTGCTTTGGAAAGTCAAAATACCCAGGCTTTATTGCAGAGTATGATGTTACATGGCGTGGAGTACCCCTTTGGTCAATTTGGGTTGGCTGTTCCAGCTGTGTCCCCTCCCGGCCTCTCAGCCAGCCTCAGCCTACTCGCCTGGGGACACACAAGAAATGGAGGAAGCCTTGGCACTCTGCAAGCTCCGTTCAGCAGCAGCTAAAACACTGGTGTGTTTTCAACACTGTCACAAATGCAAAACACAGCACCAACTGGGCTGCAGGGTCTCTCTCCACCACCCACAGCCACTGCCCCGTAACCTTGTCTGTGATGTCACAGACATGACCTCATGCCATGCAGGGCCAGGCCTCTGTGAGGTCAGGCACTGTGGGCCATCAGCTGTGAGTGTGGAAGGAGCTTGCGCTGTGCTGGTGGCTGTGTGCCTGTGGCAGGCGTTCTTCTTCTGGATATCTCCAGTTTATCTGCCTGGACAGCCAACACTCCTGCAGCTGAAGGAGGGCACATAAGCTTGCAGGAGAGCTTCATTTCTCTCCAGGATGAGGAGAAGAAAGGCTCCTCCAAGAGCACAAGGGGCTGCCCTGCCAAGGAGAGGAGCCAGAAGAAACCTGGCAGTATCTCAGGAGGCCCAGGGCACCAACCAGCAAGGGTCTGCACACTGCAGTGCTGCAGAAAATGAGGGTGAGTTCAGTGCTGCCTTTCACCCCATGTTTGCATCAAGCCTGCCTGGCTTGGCTGGGCCCAACAGTCCTGCAGAACTAGCATCATCCTGCCATGAGGGAGGCCTGGGCCACCTCTCCTATGTGACAGTGAAGGAGCTGGCTACCATGTCCATGTCTTTGTGTGATACTGTAGAAACTATGGGGTAGCACAGGGCTTGTGCCAGCCACCTTCCCCAGGCACGCTGTCAATTCCCTACCTGTGAGGGGGTCCTGCCCAGCCCTCTGCCCCCTGCTCCCAGGATGCACCCAGCTGGCCCCCTTGCCAGGGCATAACCATGGCCCTGCCTCAGGGAGGGAGCGTGTAGGTCCAGCACCCACCTCCCTGCAGGGATCTGGCAGGCACTGGACTGGTCTCTTCAAGAAGGGTCCTTCAGCTTTTCTCCGGTTTCTTTGCCCAGGGTTGGTCTTCAGTGTGGCAATGGTCATGGACCCCCTCCAGAGATTCCTTAGCCCAGGCATCTCCACCATGTGAGTAAAACACTTGTCCAGTATGGACACAGAGACAAGGGGTCAGGGCAATCAAGGGGAGGCTGGTGGTTCTCCCTGCCGGGAGACCCTGCCTCCTGCAAAATTGCTGCTCCTCAGCTTGTAAGAGAAAATCCCCCATGCATAGGGCTCTGCCCTTGAGCACTGCTAGCACCAGAACTCCCTCTTTTTCAGGAAAAAGATCATCACCTTGAAAAAGAAGAGGCTCTTCATGATCCTATTCTTGATGAGCATAGGTGCTCTCGGTGAGTATTTGCCCACTACCAGCAGAGGCATGGAGGCGTGGAGTGTGAGCTTCAGTGTGAGGGGGAGGCACTGGTGCGGCCCTTCCAACCTACCACATCTGCAGCTCAGGGAGCTTCCAAGAGGTCAGAGTCCACCTGGCGCCAGAGCCAACAGACTAAATGAGTGTACAGCCCGTGGAGCCTAGTGTTGGTGCTCACCACAGCAGGAAGGGGGAACGGGGTGTAGCTGTGGGGCGTGAAGCATGCCTGGAAACCAGGGCTGTGCAGAGCTACAAAGTCTGGGGAGAAAGTCCCTGCTGAAACCTCTCTCTGCACCCCTTCCCCACATCCTCAGCCAACATCTTGCCACTCTGATGTGGGAGGAGACCACGTAACTTCAGGGATCCTTAGAAACCCTAGTAACTCTCTCTTGGTGATGTGAATTACAGCTGGTGCCTGCTGTGGGACGTTCATGCTGATTTGGATGCTGTGGACAAAGGATGTGCCACAGGTCAGTGACTGCTCTTGTGGGACAGGACAGTCCCACAAAGGAGCACTGCTGGAGGTCGGTGGGTAAATCACCCAGTCCCTCCATTTCCAGGCAGTGAACCAGAGAATCAGCAGTAGCTTCTGCTGTGCCTTCCTAGAGCCACCGGCTCTGGAAAGCTCTGGGACACAAGGGGAGAACCTTTGCCTTTCAGCTGCTGCTGGGACAGCCTGCAGCCAACCTGAGGTCCATGCAGTAAGAGCCCTCTTCTCTCTCCTGACCGTTTGGTGAGGTAGTGGTGGATGAGCCCTGCTATTTGCAGTCACTTGCACACTGCCCAGGGCTCATGCCTTTCACTCCTGCCTGGGTGTTTTGCTAACCTGGAGGGGAGGGGAAGCATTTGCAAATCAGGAAAAGAAAGGGGGGCTTGAGCACTTCTGTCTCTACTCCTCCTGAGCTTGGAGGCTCAGGGAGGAGCTGAGCAGCTCTCTGACATGATCTGCTTTCCCGGTGACTGCAGGAACACGCTCACTCTGTTGGGGAAACAATTGCAAGACATGAAACAGCTGAGAGTTGAGGTGGCAAGCCTGGCTGCAGAGATCAGCACTGTGAAGAAGGTGATCCTGCACTTTGCGAAAGAGGGCTGGGAGAAGCAGGGCCCCACAGAAGGCCTTTCGTGGGCCACTCGGTGGGCTTTTCCTGCTCAGCCCACACACCCATCTCTTTGCCAGGGGCTGCTGATTGAGCTTCTCCACTGTGAAGCCCCTTCTCCCGGCCAGATCTGATGTGGTTGTTTCCCCTGTTCCTTTGTGTCTTTCCCAGGAAGTTCAGCAAATGAAAGAAGCAATGTCTGCAACCACACAGATGTCTCACTGGGCTCTGAAAAGCACAGGTATGGACGAACACAGGCAGGCAGGTCTCTTATTGCACTGAGCTCCTGCTTAGCACTCCCGAAAGGAGGCTGCACAGCAGACTTTGCTCTCTGAGGCATAGGGACATGGGACAAAACCATAGGGCCCAAGAGCACGACAGTGGCTGAACAGCTCCCTTGGGCTCACCCCACCCCTGCCTTCAGACCCCATGCTGGTGGCCCTGGCATGCCCGACAGTATTTCTGCCCTCTCCCACTCCACAGAGCTTTCCTGGGGAACAAAAACAAGTGGCTGGGTCATCCTTTGCTGTCTATGCAGTGGGGCCTTGGCTTGCATCTGCAGTCCTTCCCATGGGGGCTTGCTGACTTGGTGCGGTGTTGTGTGTGGGGCTGGCAGGCAGACCTCGAAATAGCCTGCAGCTACCAGGTCCTCTGAGCCTGGGGCCTCTTGCAGTCAGCTGCTCTCCTTTCCCTTCAGGGGCTGCCATTGAGCTGCAGAGATCATCCAGCAGCTCTGCATGGCTTTGCAGGGTGTTTTGGTTCCTGTGTGCTCCACCGCTTCTGGATACCTTTGTACAGGTACAGTAGCAGAAACCACAGTGCTGCTTCTCTTGCATCTTACAAAGCTGGGGGCAAGCCCTTGGGTGTCTCCCCTCAGGACAGTTGCTCAAGGCCACAGCACCAGTCCAGTGCCTGACACCTGAGGTCGAGAACACCAAGGTGGACACCAAGCCACAGGCCTTGGCTCCCTACAAAACAGCAGTTGTCCTTGGAATGGGGCTGAGCTGAGCTTCCTGCCTGCCATCCCTGGTCACTGCTGGGTGAAGGAGATTCTCCTTAGGAAGGCCATTTCCCTGCCACAGCTCTGATTGTCCGCCTCCCAGTGGGGCAGTGGAGGTTGGGGGGAGGCTGCAGAGCTGCTGGGCAAAAAGAGAGGTTTCTTTAAAGCCCTGACTCAGGTACAGGCTATCAGATGTTCCCCACTGGCTGGCTGTTTTCCTCTTTCCTGGGACAGAAAGGCAGCCGGGCTCTTCTGTCCACTTCCCAACACACCATTCGTTTCAAGCACAAGCAAAGCCCACAGGCACAGTGCCGCCTGTGCTGCTGGCTGCACAGAAATGCAGTGGGCCCCATCATGCCCTCATGTTCACTGCTCTTGCCCTCTGCTTTCAGCCAGATGCTTCTCCAGGGTATTGCTGGCCTTTCCAAGGGTCTCGGAGTGAGGTGATTATCCGGTTGCCCACACAAATACAACCGACAGCCGTCGCCATACAGCACACCTCAAAGATGGCTCCTCTGCCGGGGACTTTCAGTAGCGCCCCCCAACATTTCACTGTCTCTGTAAGTCTCTGCTGAGCATTGGGGGCTGGGGCCTGGCCATGGGGAAGAGCTGTAATGGGGTCTTGCTGCTCTCTGCGCATGTGCTGAGATTTGTGTGCTCTCAAGTACTGCTGTTCCCAGAGGGGACACTTAAGGGACATGTGGGGGGGTGTCACCCCTCCTAAGACTTGCTTAACATGTTTTGGCCCAGCACCTCTGGGCTCTTGAGCAAGACACAAGGAAGAGATTCAGCCCCACCTCATCCTGTACCAGACTCTGCTGGAGCTGCAGGAGCTAGGTGGGGATCATGGGCCCGGATCTGGCGTAAGTGTTTGCTTGTGGTCACATCAAGCCTGACCAGCTCCCCTGTGCTTTATCTTCAAGGGACTGGATGAGGAAGGCAAGGATGAAACTCTGTTTGGGACATTCACCTACACCATGCAGAAAGAGCTGATCCAGACCTTCCCCCTGCAGGTACAGTGAGTGCATGTGGGCAAGAGGCCAGGGTAGAAATGCCAGTTTGCCAGTAAGTCGCTTGCAGAAGGAATATGGACAGTGTCTGCCGGCGTGGGATTGGGAGGGAGAGTGGCTTCCAGCAGGGCAGCAAAAGTAGAACAAAGGCTGTGTTGGCTCCATGGCTGTCTGGGTCCCCAGAAGCTACCTGGCTGCACCCGCCAGGCAGGCGGTGGCAGGGAGCATGCCCAGCACCTTGACCCAGCAGCAGGACTTTTCCCCAGACCCCGTTTCCTTGGGACCTGTGAGCCTTAGGTTTCCACCGCTGTCTGCCATGCTCTCTGAGGCTGGATGTTTGCTCTGCAGGGGCACAGGGGTCCTTTGCTGTCTGGGTGGGAGAAAGGAAGGAGGGAGAAGTTGCTGCCTCAGCCAGGGCAGAAGCTGGTCCTGAAGCAGGGGCTGGGCTGGCAGAGGGAGACACACATAGCCTGCTGTCAGTCTTTACACCCCAGGAGTGAGACTGCTTTTTGCCGTGGTTTCTTTGCAGAATGGGACACCCAGAGCCTTTCAGTTTTTGAAGCTTGTCATACAGAGCAACTGGGGAAAACCAGGATACACCTGCATTTATCGAGTAAAGGTGTATGGGAAGATCATGGAAATGAATGCCATTGGCTAGACACATGTGGAGACCTTCCCTCAATAAGAATTAAAGAGGAAAATAGAGAAACAGACCAGAGGGATGTGGCTGTTAGTCTGATACACAGCAATGTCATTTCAGAGGCCCTCTCAAAGCTGCCAATTTCTGCCTTTTGCAGGCTGAGGCCTTCCTCAGGCTTTTCGCTCTCTTACCACCATGAGGGTGTTTCCTAACCGAGCAAAAGGAGACGACTGTCCTGTAGCCTTTCCTTGCTTCTGCCTTCTCTTTGTCTTTAAGAGAGCCACTATTCCACCACTGTGAAACGCCAAAACGCAGTCAGCTCCCACATGAATGCTGTACATCTCCCTGTCTTTGTCACACGGATTTGCCCAGTTCAGCTCTACATCTTCAACAGCAAGTGCACAAGTCTATGGACCTACACCCATTCATCTCAGACTGATATAAACTCTGAAGCTTGAAGCCAATGGTTCCACCATCATCCCTGCTACTCTGCTAAGTATTGGAGGCCTGAAAACAAATGCAATCTCCTCCTCACACCAGTGGGTGCAGTTTTGCAGGGAAAGCTTCTACTGTCCTTCCACGCTGCTTTCCTCATTTGCCTTTGAATTTAATGTGGGAATCAGCAAGTTCAAGTGGACAACTACATTGTCATCAAGCTAATTAACAGGTCAGGGTGGGAGAGCTTGGTGGGGTTCTGCCCAAGAGTTCCGCTGCTGCTATCCTCTATAGGCAGGAAAACGAGACCACACTGGTGCAAGCTTCATTTTCCACGGAAGACTGTCAGAAATGCTTGGAAGAAGAGCATCTGCTCAACTGCCTGCAAGAGGACAGCAGTAAGCTTAGAATCAGATTGAGTGAGGTTGGGAGGGACCTTTCCAGGTCATCTGGTCCAGTGCTCCTGCTTGAGCAGGGCCACGCAGAGCCAGTTGTTCAGGGGTGTGTCCTGGCAGCTTTTGATTATCTCCAAAGTGGGAGACTCTACAACGTCTCTGGGAAACCTGTGCTAGGGCTCAGTCACTCTCGTAGTAAAAAAGTGTTTCCTGGTGTTCAGAGGGAGCCTCCAGTATTTCAGTCTGCACCTATTGCCTCTGGTCCTCTCACTGGGCACCATTGAGAAGAGCCTGGCTTTGTCTTTTTGCACCCTCCCTTTGGGTATTTATATAGGTATTTATATACATTAATAAGATCCTCCTGAGCCTGCTTTTCTCCAGGCTGAACAGTCCCTCTCAGCCTTTCTTTGTAAGACAGATGATGCAGTTCCCTCGTCATCTTTGTGGCCCTTTGTTGGACTCTCT
>NW_010533963.1:0-6830 GCF_000687285.1 Phaethon lepturus
TCCCCTCATCCAGATCATAGACAAAGATATTTCACTCACTTGAAAGTGGGTCAGACTTTTCGGTCCAGAACTCATGGTCTCATCTCCTCATGTTTTAAAAACGCACTGTGTACAGCAGAGTTCTCTAGCACATGGGGCAAGCAGACAGCTCAGCTCAGCCAGAAAACACTTCTTAGACCACAGCCGCAAAAGGGACAGAGAAATGTCTCCATGCCACCAGAAGGGAGACTAGGAAACCAGAAACAAGACTAGTGACATCTTGCTTCCTTCAAGGAAATGTCAAAGCTTTTGTCCTCCAGAAGGCAAACGCCAGGAACCGCTGTCCCCAGCAAACAGACCAAACGCATAGAGCTGGTTGCCTGGTGGTCACTGTAACAGAGCCACAGACTTTACACCCTCCAGGAGTGTCTAGGCATTCCCCTTCACAGTGCCAAAGCAATCTACCCAATCCTACTTTGTAATGGTGTAATGGAAATATTCAAAAAGATGGGAAGCTAAACTTATCTTAGCATTTCCCACAGAATAAATACAGTAGCACCACCAAGAAACAGCAGTTGTGTGCCATCTAGAAGTAACAAACCGTGGTTTTGTGTGGATTTGGGCACTGCTATGGATCCTGTGAGCTCCAGCTGAAGCTCCATTCATGAGGGTATCAGAAAATGTCTATCTCCTATGTGACTTTTTTGGTGTCTAATAGTGCACAAACTGATACTACAGCCCTTCCTTCAGCTGGGGTATTTACAGAAGCTTTTATAAGCTTTCTCTTCTCTGGCTTAGTTCCTGTTTCCATAAAATGTGTGGGAACTCGGGTAGCTGAGCCCGCAATTGACTTAGAGCTGGACAAGGGATTCAGAAGTAAATGGGAAGGCAAATCTAGTAGCACAGAAGCAAAGGGTGATCATATAAACCTTGTTTGTAATGGCAGCTGGGCTAAAAAAGTCAGATGACTCCAGTTAGGGTGATGGAATCTATTAGGAATTGATTATTAAATAGCTGCTTAACTTATGGTCTGACTTCAAAGTAGAGTTTAGCGGGGGTAAATCGATTGACTCAAACTCGTGTGTATATACTGTAGACTTTTTTAATTGCCTTAAGGTTTAATCCTAACTCTAAACTTTTGGAGTTTGTTGAGCTTTTTTTAGGAGATACCTACAAAAATGGACAATATTTTTTCCTTCTCACTACTAATATGCTTGTAACTTTTCATTAATATGGGGCTAAAGCTACCTGAATATAAAAAGAGCTATTTTGCTATTTGCTGGTAACAAAAAAAAATCTTAATATTTAGGAAAAGCGTATTATTTGAGTACTGCCAAATTAACAATTCTCTCTGAAAATATAAAACCCAAAAGAGTTTTTGTATTGGCTTTGTGTCAACTAACTCTCAAATTTATTCAGACTTTATAGGTGCACGTTTTATGGAAATAAACACATTATTTGAATATTGCTTCCAAGCTTCTTGGAATATAGTTTCTGCTAGACACACTTGTGAGGACTAATGTGTATAATTAAATTGCGATGAAGCTGCTGTCTCAGGGTACCAGCTGCACTAACACAACTCCATGAAGGCATTTGCACTAAGGTGGTATAAAACCAGCTCAACAACTAGATAAATCACTCTCAGTTCTTTTACCTCTATCATGCTGTCTTGCTTTACTAATTGGTTCGTCTCTTGAACATTCAGAGGCATTTTGATTCTGCTGTATCTCCTTTTCTTACATCGCTTTCTATTAACCACCTGTAAGTGATTCGCTGCAGAATGACCTAAGGTTTTGCTCAAATTGAACTATCGCTTTGTTTGCTGTAGAGAATATTAAATTAAATCAACCTCTAAGACAAAATGAATGTTTGGCATAAAACTTGCTCTGAAAGGTTAATAGATCTCAGAAATCCTTCCAAGTGAAGGAAAGAGGCTATACCTAAACCAATATAAAATTCATGCAGTGAACACTGCACTTCTAATATAATTCCTCTGATTTCAGTGAGGTTTCATTGGGAATAAATTTGACCTTCCTGAGTCAAACCCATCCTTTTTTTCAGGACAGGTACAATATCCAGCAAGGAAACAATCACCTCTCATCTGCCAGTAGCTTAACGGGAAACTCTAGGTCAACATATGGGCATAAAACCCTATGGATTATTTCTGTTATCATATCTCTTTTATGAACTCAAACAGAAAATTTTAATTGAAATTTCTCATCTATTAGAGGAAACTAAAAAATATGCACATAAAGCTGAAAGTTGCTGCAATAAGGAAGGTTCCGTGAGCGAAAATAATTCAGTATTTACAAAAAATAGGTGAATGCATTATATTTTTTGATATCTTGCAAATTTTTGTGAGTGTGGTTACCAGTGAATTATTAACCAGAGGATGAGACCAGTTCTCAGAGGAGAGAGGAGCAGTCTGAGGAAAAACAATAGCATAGGATGGAAATGTGAATTTACCATCCAATCTTTTAGAAAGGAAAGGAAAATAACTTTGGGTTTCATTTTATTTAATTGTATTCCATCTGATTTCATTTTTTAAAGTTTCAACAGTTGAGAAGCAGTAAGACTGTGAGGCAATTTGTAGGAAATCTGATGGTCTTGGTTTCACTCTGTAGTGAACCTGAACCTCCATTCTTAGAAAACTTAAATGGGTTAACTTTAATGACCTTTTCCATAACAAGCTGACCCTTGAACTTGGAAAAGCCAATGTCTCCTTTGGGAAATGCATATAAAAGGATTAAGCTCCTACTTTAGACATCTCATCTGAAAGCCTAAAAATTGGGTACATCCTGGCCAGTGCATCCTCAAAGCCATTGACTGCAAAAACTAACATCTCATATTTTCCTGAAGTTGCATCAGATTTATATGAGAATAAATAGTACAAAACAAATGCAACCTAACAGACAGCTCAATCACTTACTAATCTTTGTCCTACCTGTAGCTGAGGCCCCACTCTACACCTGAGCACTGCACTGCAGTACAGGTTGTTCATTTCCTAAAACTTTCAAGCACGTGAAACACGGCCTGTGCACAGACCCCGGCAGTGACAAAGCCAGCACCCTCCGGAGAGGCGAGCGCTGGGACAGGGGATGCTACAAGAGAATTCGGCTGCACTATTGCCTTGCTCGTGTGCTCCTCGCTAGGCATCTGCTGTGAAGATGGGATCCTACATCCTGCATCAACCGTTATGCTCTCTCTGTTCAACCCATCTTTGCATTTCAGTGGAAGAAAATTGCCCAGATCATGTCAGCTCGTTTGGAAAAGTGGTTAATAGCAATGGTGATACAGCTGGGCCACTGCTAAGGAGGTGGGGGAAGAAGGGCTAGAAACAGTGCTAGATCCCAGACTGTTATTTAAAATATACTGACTTAGACATCTGTCGTTAAGGACCCCTCTTAGGTCAAGTCTTATACCCCTATGCCAGGACAGGTTTACATGACATCATTCTTCACAATTTCTTCATTAGTACTTTCGGCCAGCGTAGTTTTAAGGGATCCAGCGTGAAGGGAATTTCCGCAGCTGTCTGGCAGAGTCTGATGCACCCCGCAAACCCTCCCAGGCTGCAGCCAAGGTATCGCTTTTCATGCTCTTTATGCCTCTTGGGGTCGGGTGGTGGTGCGGGGAGGAGGGGAATCAGCAGCCAGTGGAGGTCAGCTTCTTATGGAGAGGTTATGGATGCTATTTAGTCCCTAAAAGATAAAGCAGAGAAGCACTTTCTGAGTATTGAATGGAAAGAAAATCCATGTGGGAGTAGGGTCAGTAATACAGAGCTGAGGATAAAGAATATAAAATTAGGTTAGTGTGGAGTTAGCCCATTAAGCTGTAATTGAAACTATCTAAATGGACCAGTCCCTGCCCCCCCGTCTCTTCACCATCCTTAATTATCAGCTCAGAAATAAGGTACATTAGTTGGTAACCTGTGTTTTACTATCCTGAATAAAAAGAAAGAAAATGCAGTAAAAGTTTCTCATCATGTTCTTTATAGTCTCCCTTTTGTAGAGCATATTATAATGGAAGAGGGAATATTACACCACCAGAGGCAGAAATTCAGTGCATGGTTCACTGTAGATTACAGAGACTGGAAAAGAAAACAAAAATCAGTAAACGTTTTCCTTTTGTTCTTACAATATTGCTATAGCAGCAATGACTGGTGGCAAATTTTCCCACTAACCCTTTATATGTGTAAACATTTTGAAAGATTCCTGAAAATTACAGTTAACTTGCAGAACACAATATTTCTGCAAGCTTTTTTGTACTTGAAAAACACAAAAACAGCTTCTTTAAGAGATTTCTATTAACACATGCGTAATTATCAGTGAGGAATATACACCTTATACAGACACAAACAACAACAAAAAATCAGAAACAGCACCTCTCCTCCACAAATCACATAACCTAAAGGAAAATAGCACTGCTTCCTCCTCACCACAGCTCAGTTATGTGATATGTGTGTATGAATGAAGCAAAACAACAATGTTACTTCATACAGTTTTGAATGATATGAGCAAGCTGGTTCCAGCTGAGTTGGAAACTGTATTCTTACATTTCTGCATTTGCTCAAGTTGCCTGGGAAATGCCATTGTTGCCACTGCAAGTTGGAATCCTTATTTTCTATTGTACGAAAAGCATAAGTTCATTTTCTCAGAGTGGCACTACTTCTGATTTTTTTTACTTAAAGAAAACAAAAACCCCATGAATAAATCTCTAGTTAGATTAAGGCATTTATTTATTTCACCCCATTAAAACTTTATAAGAGTAATGATTAACACTCATTTCTTGCTTCTATTTTAGGAACTAAGAATAAATTCCTGCTTACAGTTACAGCAAGGGTGGAGATCAAAGCATACTTAAAACCAGGTGGAAACTGGGAGGAGCAAAGGGAGATAAGGTCTGTTCTGCAGCTTGTAGCACTGGCCTTTTCTAGGAGTTCTCCAGGTCTCACCACTTCAGGGAATCCCCTGGCAGCTTATCTATGTAAATAATTGTGCTGCTGCTTTCACCTCATGGAAAGGGTTACCTGCGAAAGCCTGTAGTCTCTCACTGGGATCAATCCTTCCTCTGCATTATCATCCTCCGTCGGGGTTGCTGGCTGGGGTAAGCAGTTATGTTTCCTGTTCTCCAGGCCCCCTTCCCACCTTTGCAGCTATGCAAGAACGCACAACAAACACAGGGCACAGCAAACATCAGATGAATAGATAATACTTGGTTACTGGAGCTAAACTTACACAAATTCGTTTGAGTCCTTTACTATTACCTTTTTAATTTTTTTTTTTTCATTTCAGCTTCCTGAGCTGCATGTGTTTTGCTGTTGATTGGAGCTTTTATTGGAGTTCAGGTTTGTGCTTAGTAACTACATGGATAATCCCTTTGTTGCAAGAGCAAAGAGCTAGTACAAAGACTTTACAAGAAGAATGGTGCAATTCTCACACTGTGCCATTTTTTAAATTTCTTATGTCTTTTAAATGGCTGTCTAGAGCTGGTCATTGTAAAGCTGCTACTACTAATCAATGCGAAGAGCAGGTTCTGGTCATTCATTGTGTCACCATCTAAAAAGGGGAAAAAGATGAACTACTGACATCTTCATAACAAGTTACACCAAGCTGGAAATTGGAGGAAAACTATTCAGGCTGTGTTCTGGGTGTGAGAGATTTAACCTAATCCCAGGTTCTCCTGAACGCCTGATTTGTTAAAGCAGATATCTCAAAACTAAATATTCTTTGACAAAGTTAAAAAAGAAAGTCTATTCATGCCATCAGTGTTGACAAGAATATCCAAACTCTTTCAAATGTGCAGAATAACCAAGATAAGTAACTTCCCACCCTTTCTTTTACTCTTCTCCAGCTACCAGTCTCCAGATACAGTAAAGGAGAAATAGGTTAGTTCAACCTATAAAATCCTGGGCATACGGACGGAGCAAATACTCTATCAGGAAGTAAGAACAGCCACAACTCTATCTTTTGCAACCAAAGTAAGTGTCATAAAACAGAAAAATTAGTAGTGGGTTTTGGTTTTTTTCCCCTGAAGAAATGGTTGATCTGTTATTTCTATCTTTTTTAAGGTATTTACGTAGCCTACCTGAGTATTTTGACATTGTGGTGGGTTGACCTTGGCTAGATGCCAGGTGTCCACCAAAGCTGCTCTATCACTCCGCTTCTCAGATGGACAGGGCAGAGAAGATGTAACAAGAAGCTTGTAGACTGAGATAAGGACAGGAAGAGATCAGTCAGCAATTGCCATCACAGGCAAAACAGACTCAACTTGGGGAAATTAATTTAATTTATTGCAATCAAAATCAGAGTAGGGTAACGAGAACTAAAACCAAATCATGAAACACCTTCCCCCCATCCCTCCTTTCTTCCCAGGCTCAACTTCACTCCCCATTTCTCTACCTCCTCCCCTCCAGCAGCACAGGGGGATGGGGAATGGGGGTTGTGGTCAGTTCATCACACGCTGTCTCTGCCGCTCCTTTCTCTTCAGGGGGAGGCTCCTCACACTCTGCCCCTGCTCCAGCCTGGGATCCCTCCCACAGGAGACAGTTCTCCATGAACTTCTCCAGCGTGGGTCCTTCCCTCAGGCTGCAGTTCTTCATGAACTGCTCCAGCCTGGGTCCCCCATGGGGTCACAAGTCCTGCCAGCAAAGCTGCTCCAGCCTGGACTCCTCTCCCCACAGGGCCACAGGCCCTGCCAGGAGTCTGCTCCAGCATGGGCTTCCCACAGGGTCATGGCCTCCTTCAGGCATCCACCTGCTCTGACGTGGGGTCCTGCCCGGGCTGCAGGTGGAGATCTGCTCCCCCGTGGAGCTCCACAGCTGCAGGGGCACAGCCGGCCTCGCCGTGGTCTTC